>NW_023469726.1:0-5248 GCF_013731165.1 Rhagoletis pomonella | reverse complement strand
CCTAATAAATACACTCTAAAACGCTGCAAGGCTTCCACCACTGCTAGTACCTCCAGTTCATAACTGTGGTAACGCGATTCTAAATCAGTACATCGCCTACTAAAATACATCACGGCGTTCCATGTTCTACCTTCGTCGGTTGACTGAAGGAAAACCGCTGCTATGCCGACAGAACTGGCGTCGGTATGCACCTCATGTAGTGCATTGAAATCGTACAATGTCAGTACAGGCTCACACGTTAACGATTGAATTAAGGAGTTAAAAGCATTAGCCGCTGCTTCACCCCAGACAAAGTTATTCATGGCGTTTTTAGTTGTTAACTGATTCAAAGGTCTGGCTATTGCCGCATAGTTCTTTACAAATTTTCTAAAGAAACCCGTAAGACCCAAGAATCGACGTACTTCCGTTGCTGTGGACGGAATCGGAAAATCGCGAATTGCTCTAACCTTACACTCTCCGGGTGTAATACCGTTTTCGTTAACTTTATGCCCGAGAAAGTTTATTTCAGTAGCCAGAAATTTGCATTTATCGCGTCTCAATGTAAGACCTGTTTTTTCAAGTAAGTCCAAAAACTCATGCAATATTTCTAGGCCCTCGCTCACTGTCGCACTCGGAATAATCACGTCATCGAGATAAGCAATCACTTTACGCGGCTTCATTTGTTCGCACAATCTGTTCATCATGGTCTGGAATACAGCCGGCGCATTCACTAGACCAAATGGCATCCGATTATACTCATAATGTCCGTCATTCGTAACAAATGCAGTGAATTGCTTAGTACTTTCATCAACTTCGATTTGATGATATCCCATATTTAAATCCAAAACCGTAAAATATCGATTACCGGCAAGTACAGCGAAAAGTTCATCCATGATCGGCATAGGGAATGGTTGCTTTACTGTAACCCGATTAAGTTGCCTGTAATCGACACACATTCTATGCTCATTATTTTTCTTCGCAACAAGCACTATTGGCGAAGCAAACGGAGAATTCGACGCACGAATTATATTTTTGTCTAGTAAGTCACGAATAATTGTATTCACTATAGGTCGCTTTGCAAACGGCAATCTATATGGTTTCATATTGATTGGCTTATCGGTTGTAAGTTTAATCAGAGAACTTAGATAGATAGAGAAGGTGCAAATTTTTGGAACGTAAAATTGTTTGGCTGAAAAATAAATCCATGGAATATCACCACAGCGCGATTAAAATTTCAAGAAGAGTTAACAGAGAAAAATGTAAATTTCTGTTATGATAATGTTATATTTGTTGCAAGTGTCTGGCTATGTGTTGCTAGGTTGCATGTGAATGCAGAAACGTATTCATGTATATTTTTTTATAAAATTAATAAATTAATATAGTTAAATTATATTAAATGTACTTTTATATTAGTTAGAATTGCTGATTTGCATTTCTGCATGACCATTTGTTAAATATAATTTATTCAGTAGTTAATGTTGCTAAAAACTTAAAAAGCATCTGTTCAAGTTCGCTTCTTGTACGAGTATTATATCATGTAAATAGTAAAAATGCATGTTAGTTAAAAAAATGATAAAATTGGTTTTTTCACATACTCACTTTAAAGATGGACGCATTAACAAAAAAATGTATAAAGCAATGTGTTTGTTAACTTCAAAATTAATTTTCGAAGATATTGGCCAGGGAATGCTTTAACTCCAAAACGTAGATTTGTTATCTAATAAATAGGTGAAAGCTATGCAAATATGCTAACTCATTGGTGATTTGCCGTCGTTGCCTTAGTTTTTTCACAAACTCACTTTAAAGATGGACGCATTAACAAAAAAATTTACAAAGCAATGCACTTGTTAACTTCAAAGTTGTTTTTGACTTTTACTGCAATACTCGTAGATATTATTTGTAAATAAAAGTTCTGGAGTCAAATGCAAATCCATTTCCCAGGCATGCGCATATGGATACTTGTAGTACATACAGATGCGATCAACTAATTAGCAACGAAATTCAAAATGATATTGTTTGCAAATTATGTTTATTTATTTATTTTTAATAATTTCCTTTAAAACATAATTCAATCTATAACAGAAACCACAATAATAAAAGTTTAAAAGCTTGCACAAATTGCAAAATAATAAATCAAACTTCAAAAAATTGTTATAAAAATTTCAAAATTTTTAATTAGAAATTTTCGGGTATGCAGTATTGTAGTCCATTCAATTATAGTATATGAAAGTCCTAGCTTCTAGTCGTTAAAAATTACCGTTCATTTTTTAGAATTTTTTTGTGGAGGGTTGTTCGCATTTTCTTCCATATAACACATGAACAAAATTTTTTTTTTGTATGGGAAAAAACGGCAGTACCCCAACAAAAAAAAACCTAAAAAATCAACGGTAATTTTTAACAACTTGAAACTTGCACTTTCTTATACTATAATTGAATGGACTACAATACTGCATACCCGAATTTTTTTTAATATTCTAATTAAAAATTTTTGTGACCATTTCTTGAAGTTCAATTCGTTTTTTTGCAATTTCTGCAAACTTTTATTATTGTGGTTTTTGTTACAGATTGAATTATATTTTAAATGAAAATCATTAAAAATAAATAAACATAATTTGCAACAATATCATATTGAATTTCGTTGCTAATTAGTTGATCGCATCTGAATGTATGCATGTACATATGTACTTACATACATGTGTACATATGTACCCCATACACATACTCCAAAATCATTTATTGATAACGTTCTTGCACCTGCACATAATATTACATATATGTAAGTACATACTAACTTTCTTCTTATTTGGGGCTGACAAACTTTAACTTAAGAGTCGACTTTATTTCGTCTACTAATATGCCCCAATAGTTTTGGAGTCAAATGAAAATGCATTTCCCACGCATACATACATATATGTATCTATATGTACTACATGCTCCATTAATTGACAACGTTTTTGCATGCATATATAAGTACATCCATACATACGTGCATATTGCTGTCTAAGTACCACGCACATATATACAAATGTACATATGTACAACTCACGGCAGCATACATACACACATACATAATTACGCGCATATTCAAATACAACAATAACTATTTCATTCCTAAACGCATGCGCATATTTCTCAAGGCCAAGTAAATTCATTCATAAAAACAACCGCAGCACATCTCACGGCAAATTCATCACCAACAAGCGCAACTTTGTCAATCCGACACAAAAATTCTAAAATCTTAAAATGAAGAAATCTCGGTCAGCCAAGTGAATAGTGGCAATTATTTCTCTATAACCAGTAAAATAAGTTATCTCGAATCTTGGCAATTTTTGGAAATTTTTGACAAAACACTCTATTTCTCTGTTCCATACCAATATTTCAATCATTAACTAGTATTTTAAAGTGTCATTTTAATAAACATTAAATAAAAGTGTACGTTTTCTGCAGGAAAATACATTATTTTTTTTTAATAAAATCAAAACTTCTAAAATCACAAACATATGTGGTTTTATCGGAAGTTCACAGATGTAACGTGGCAACTTAGCTCGTTTTCACATTTTTCGGTCCGAAATTGTAAAATTTTTGTCCATGACGCGCCACGATTTTTGTACAGGTGGGTCAATGTGCCTTGAACACCATTTACATATATACAAAAAAATTATTTTATTTATTTTTTAATATTAAAAATTTCTATACTTCAAAGCCTTTATAAAAGTATATTTACATATATGCACGGACGATTTTTAATATTTTTCATCCGTAAGCAAATCTTCAGTACCATAAAAGATTCAAACACATCAAAGTACAAGCAATGCAATGTCCAAGCTAGTGCTACTCCACTGTACATGTGTATTAGAAATGTATGCTTGAATGCGGGTAAAAAATGTCAATTCCCGTTGGTTTTTAACACCTTTTAGCGGACATAGTTTTTTTGGTTTCAGCTGGTTCCAACTGTTAATGAAGCACAATTTGTATGGTTAATCTTGATGAAAGTTAGATGTATCGTCGAGAACATGGTTACATGCAGGATTTTAAATTAATTAATATTCTTCTCCATATAAAATGTACGAGGTTGGCTTTATTAAATGTAAACTTATGCGAAAACCTAAATATTTCGTCAACCAAGGGTTAATTTTGATGGCGTCGTGGCAATTCGCAGAAATTTAATAATTTGTTTGCGGTTGGGGGATGGCGAGGGGAAGACGAAAGCAGTACAATCGTACATATGTATGCACATATTCACATTTCTTAATGCATACATATTTATTCGTTTGTCTTTTTGAATATATGAAGAATTTCATATATGTAGTGATTTAGAGATTGGAATTTGAATGATGTACTGTGGCGCATATGCTGGAGGCGATGCGACTTTTGGCGTCTCGCCGTTTGTCTTGGTTCAAATCCCGGACGGACCAAGTAATAAATTTATTTTTTTTTTTTAATTGTCATACCTATCCATATTCGATTTTAAATTTTACTATTAGCTTTATTTAAAATAATATAAATGGATATGTAGGTACAAACGCATGCATAATTTCACATAATCGCTCAAATTTGCCAAAAGTTACTGAAAGCTTTATTGTAAATGTTTTCACTAAAAATTAGTTATTGGAATTAAAATTTTATGCGAATCCAATTTTTATTCCCATTTTTAGAAAGCGCAAGTATGTATATGTTCATGCCACAAAAATTATTTCATAAGTAGGTAATTTTAAACACACATACATATGTATGAACACTGGCAATCAAAAGTGAGTGCATCCTGCTTTTTGTTTAATATTTGCAATGTTTTTAAGTTAAACTTTTATGTTATTTTCGACGGGAATTGCGGTTTTATGCATATAGCAAGTGCAATTTGTAAAAAATAGCGATAATTTTTTTTTATTTGTTTGCAAACGGTCATGCGCATTTTATTCTACAAGAAATTCCCTTTTATTTGGTAAAAAGTGCAAAAAGCCGTCAGCAATAAAAAATCATTAAAAATCAACCCGATTTTTTAGCCGCTTAAAACTTGATCTGGTTCCACTAGAATTAAAAAACCAATCTATCTGCGTACTCAAAATTTTTTTAAAAACTCAGATTAAACAGGTCAAAATTTAGACGAGAATTCGTTGAATTTTTCTTTGTTCTGTGTAAAGTTTGAAAGTTTGACTTATGTAGTTTTAATTAAAGCATGAACCACATTTTTATAAAAAGATAATAAAAAAAATTTAATTGAAAAACATTGCAAATATTAAGCAAAAAACACCATGCACTCACTTTTGATTGC
>NW_023469725.1:0-5248 GCF_013731165.1 Rhagoletis pomonella | reverse complement strand
GAAATAGCTTGGACTTACCTTTGATTTTTGACAATTTTTTTGTTCGCGCATTTTCTTCCGTACAAAGTATTTTCGAAATTTTTTTTATGAAGAAAAAAAAAAAATTTACCAAGAATCAACGGAAAGTGCTAGGTACGTTAAATTTGCACTTTGAATTGAATCGGCTATAAAACTGCATCCTCAGAATCTTTCTAAGGAATCTGATTAAAAAGCTCAATATTTTGATGAAACTTTGTCGAATTCAGCTCATTTTTGTACAGCGTTTGAAATTTTGATGTACATGGTCTTTGTTAGAAAACGAGCTATAAACAATATTTAAAACCAACTATTTTTCAAAGTTAGATAAAATGTTACAATAATGTGAATGTCAAACAAAATCAGTTCAAAAACCATTTATTTCTAAAATAATTTTAAAGAGGTGCCACCTTTTCATATACTTAAAATCAATATAATTAACTATTTAAATCAAATATTTTCGTATTGGTACCAAATGAGAAATGTTAAAGACAAATTCATTTCTGTTAAGAAATTCAAGTACAGTTTACTTAAAAGGTTAAACCAAATATTTTAATATGGGTATCAAACAAGAGAGGGTTAAGAAAAGATTTCTTCCGAAAATAGTTTTAAAGAGTAACTCTCTTGCGTTTAGAAATTTAAAACTCCCCTAAACCTTGCGAGTCGGGATACATCAACTTGGAACATTAGCAAATAGTGGTGGCGGGGTTATGTTGCAAAAGTGCAAATTAATAGTTTCGGACGAATGTACGATGTCACACAAGCATGCAGTCGAGGCACTCGATCGAAGCTTGCAAGACATCCGCGGCAGCCGTTTGCTGATAGGTGAAATAGTCATAATGTTCGCAGGAGATTTTCGGCAGACGCTACCTGTCATCGAGCGTGGCACTGCGGCAGGGGAGATAAGTGCGTGCATCAAGGCTTCGCCATTGTGGGCAAATGTGGAAATATTGAACCTCACTACCAACATCCAGTTATAGAGAGTTCGGTCTCTTTGCTCAAGACCGCCTTGTTGTTGTTGTTGTCAGTCGTTGTCGTCAAGTTCCACTAACGCAACCCTAGGAAGCGTGCAGCTTCTGTGGGGTTTGTCCACAGGGACAAGGCCGTTAGGGTTGTCGGGTTTTCCGGGCATGCGAAGAGATGTTTCGAGTCGTGTGGGGTCTCTCCGCATGCCGGACACTCATTCGGCACATCTCATTCAACCTACTCAGGTAGGAGTTCAACCTACTGCAGTAACCGGAGCGAAGTTGTGCAAGTGTTGTGCGTGTCTCCCGAGGCAGATGAAGCTCCGTCTCGTCTATGTCCGGGGGTGGTATGCCTAGAACGGCATTCACAGGTCTAGAGTCTACATAACTCGAGACTGAGTCCCTGTGAATGCCGTTCAGGGCCTGTCGGTACGCTGTGGGGTCCAGAGGTTGCTTAAAGACCCCCTGGGTAGAGATCGGTGAGATCCGCATTGCAAAGTACCTGGTGAGGCGATCACATACATGTCTGTTGATGCAGTGATGGCGAATGGGGATGCAACTAAAGACGGGCGCGGGACTAAATATTTAATGCCGATCCCGCCCATCACGTTGTTTTTCAAAATTTTACCGCGGATCCCGTGGGTTCCGAAAACTATCATTAAGAAAAATTCACATGTCTTTCAAACTAATTTTAAATAATCAAAAAAAAAAAAACAATCCGATTATTTTGTTTGGTTTGCTGTTCGTTTTCATCTTAATAAAGAATAAAAAAGTCCATATTTCATTCATCGGAAGGAAAATTTTTTGAATTTTCGGAGGTTGTGATTTCATTCTGATGAAAAGCTGCTGGTAGTTTCTGCGGGAAAAATTTTTGCCAGCAGCCATTTGCCAGCAAGAAAAACATCTGATCAAAGTCATCTGTTTTCAATTTATGAAAATATGGAAATTTATATTAGATTTAGATTTAGATTTATTATTATGATTTTTAAGTTTGAAATAACTTATTAGAACTGCAAATATATCGGAAGAAAGCAAATGCTCATTTACTCATGTTTGCTTAGCAAATTGCTTTAGGAAAACTTTTAATTTATTGTATTCATGTTTTCTGTTTTATGCTTTTGTATGTTAACAAAATTTCGATCAGCTGTACTAAAAACTTGCAAGTTTTTGCTAGTTTTGCGTTCGTGTACTTTTTTTTTACATTTCTCTCTTTGAGAGAGAACAGATCATTAGAATTTTGCTGCTGAGAGTTTTCTGCTGGAAGAATACGCGAATACACCTAATTAGATTACTAATCTACATTTTATTTTCTTTCAAAGGGCAGACTTCAGATATTAGTTTGCTATTTGTGACCAAAATTAATGAATATTGTCCCAACATTCTACTCGCTTTACCTTGGCTTCTTACCAAGAATCAACCGAAAATTTTCAAAAATAAAGTTGTGTGAATCTTTCTATTGCAATTTGGACATTGCCCGATATGTAAAATCCATACATATTTATATGCATCACTTAGCTACAATCGGCATTGTATTTTTATACAAAGAAAGAGAAATTTAAGTATGTATGTATGTATTTTCATTGCTCACCGGAAATGTTCTCCATGCATTTGAATGCCATTTTGCTTTCGTTGACTTTCTTGATTGAGCCCGGTTGCAGTGCATTGGCCAATTTGCATAGCAGTACACCATCCTTAAGCACTTCAAAAAAGTTGTCCATATCACCGGCTGTGTTGATGGGTTCACCAGTGACGATCTTGATCCACTCTAAGCATTCTTGGGCCAGCTCTTCGCTGTATTTTGAGTTGATCTGGAAATATAAGAGGAAGCAAATATTGAATACAATAATTATATATACATATGTAAGTATATGTGTGTATGTATCTTTGTAATAATTTTTACAACAAATTTATAGGAGTTTAACTTTGATTGACAAGCAAATCGAAACCTAACCTTATTTTGATACATCTTTTTGCTCAACAAGCTGATATGTATTGAAACGATCCTATGTGGACAAAGTACAGTAGACTTATGAATCAAGAAAATTTGCCATAAAGCAATTGTGTGGGCAGTTTAGAAGAAATTTCGCAAATTAGTCGGCATAGAAAAATGGCTTACATAGAAGAGAGAATCTGTACAGCGCTCTTTGTTGTTTCATTATCATTAGAGCAATTGCTATCGAAAATTGCGCTTATCAATGTGATAAGATTGGTGATGTTGTCGATTACTCGTGTTGTGCGCTTTTATTATTCTTTGTGCATACTATTGGTGCATTGTAGGCACCTCGTCGTTGTGGCGAACCTCGTCCCGTCCAAAATGATTTTTTTTTATTGAAACTTTTAGGTCCAACATTTTCACCAACAATTCACGTCTACGATTTTCATTGGCACATTCATTTGCTAAGATTTATGGTTTGGTGGTCATTTGCCGTTTTAAATAACCTAACGAAAGTGTTATGTCCGTGAAGAAGCTCTTGAAATTCTCCAATTGTGCAGCATTTCATAGCACGGTTAATCGCAAAACGAAATAAATTTGAAGAACTTTTTCCTCTTCACTCCCTGGCGAAAACAATGATCCGGGGTTCTATAGTGAATCTGTTCTAGAAGCTTTATAGTATAGTTAGTGGCAATTTCAAAATGGATGCGTAACATTGTTCTAAAGGATTTCAGACAAAATACCTTAAAAGCATAATAATATTGGAAAATCACATCCATTGGGCTAATCGTAACATAGGAGAGTTCGATATGCACAATGGTGCAACAGGTCAATTTATTCGGCACTTTTTCTCACTTGGCGATTTTTAGCAATAACTCGACTCCAGCGCCACCTGCCAGCACTTTTTTGCAATAGTATTGCTCTTACCGTTACCAATAGATTTTTTAAATATTAGCCAAATCGGATCATAAACAAGATTTTTAGTAACAACTCAACGATAGCGCCAACTATCGGGTTAAATTGAGAAACTAAATCATCCAGAGACCAACACACAGACAAAATATTTCGTCATAATCCGGACACCTATTTAGGAGGATTCACTCACAAACACACCTACAAAGAATTATGAATGCATTCAAAGATAGCCAAAAGTCGATACGTTTGTAGGTCTTACGCCCCCATTTCAAATAGCCCCATTTTTCTCCATGAGTATGGGCTTGATTTCATATACATACATAACTCCATACGAAGTTCCAGTACTGTACCACGAACACTTTCAGAGTTATGCAGTATGAAAAATTCGGTTTGTATTGGGAGGTGCCACGCCCTCTTTTCCCATAGTTCCAATTCTTCTTCATGAGTATGCAATTCATTTCATATATCTCCATACCAAGCTCCAGTACTCTACGTAGTAGGAGAATTCGGTTTGTATGGGAGTTGCCACACCCCCTTTTCCAATAGCTGCAATTTTTCTCCAAGAGTATGCGATTGTTTTCATATACCGCAATACCAAGTTCCAGTATTCTACCATGAACACTTTCAGAGAAATTCAGTATGAAAATTTCGGTTTGTATGTGAGGCGCCACGCCCCCTTTACATATCGAAATTTGTTTAGCCTATAACCATCCTTGGGACGTGTGCGGTAGGTGTCCGAAACTTCAAAGAAATCGGTTCAGCCGTTCTCGAGCTTTGCGAACACAAAAAAAACGGCTTTCGAAATATATATTAGTATAGATGCGCATATACCAGTGTCTGTGTTATGTTGTGAATGTGTGCGCTCCAATGCATAGTTTTCCGATTAATAATTTTTTTAAATTTCTCTATAGCTCATAAGTATGTACACACATATCGCACACCATCTTCAAAAGAGTCACAACTCAAAATTTGGCATTTTTGAAATTATGCGCCAAAAATGTACACAGAGCTTTTATTTACCTTTCAGCAAAAGCTGGAGCAAATTTTTATTATAATTTGTTACAGAAACCTAAGGTAAAGTCGCCCTTGCCCATATGATTAGCATGTGCTACGAAATAGTTTTTCGCATTTTCTGACGAACGTATTATTTTGAGTTGTGACTCTTTTGAAGACGGTGTGCGATATGTATGTTTTGTGCGGCACCTATGATTCATAGATACATACTCCAATTTACAGTTATTAGCAACATAGCATATTTCCATGTTGTGTGTCGTTTTGTAGGTATGTAAGTATTTATTTATTGTATTTCCATGCCTCCCATTTATGGTGTAGGCTTAACCAATTATGCTATTACATACTTTGAAAACTAGCGTTTTTATGCTTTGTAAATGAAGTGCTTTGTGTCGACTCCGCCTTTTTT
>NW_023469724.1:0-5249 GCF_013731165.1 Rhagoletis pomonella | reverse complement strand
TTTTTTTTAGTTAAAAGTCGATTTTATATAAAATTTGTGTGGGTATATAATAATTGAAATATTGGCCGAGTTTTTCTAAAGATTACACTAGACAAGAGGAATTCTCCATCCTAAGCTGCAATTTTTTTCTTGTGTAGGCTGATCTTCAATGACGAAAATAAATACAAATTTTTAATGTTATTATTTTTCCTACAATATTTTGTTTGGGCGCTTAAACCGATTTCTAATGAAAAGCATAAATAAGCATCGTACGCGACTGAAGCACTTTGTTTTGACAGCAATAGGGCTGATGATACCCGGGTACCCGATTACCCGGGTATTACCCGGGGCTTTTATTACCCGGGTAGTCGGGTATTACCCGATTTGCCCGGGTACCCGGGTAATATACATATGTTGGTGCCGGTTAAACGAAAAACACCCGGGTAATGCGACATAAAGCTTCTTGTATAATCTTTTTGGTGAGGATAAATATTTTTTCAGTGAGAAAATTTTTTTTTATAATTATTTTTTTATGTCTAGAGTGTACGCGACTATGTACACCTAACCGCTTGCCTGAGTAGACGGAGACAAGAAAAGTAAATTAAAACATTAATTTCTGTACTTAAATTCAAACTTCTAATTTTTTGTAAATGCATATACATACATGCATGTGTACATATGTATGTATGTATGTATATTTTAAAGAATATTAAATATTAATATTTTAAAACAGGGACTGAGAACGAAATGTATGATCGAAACTAAATGCCATTGTCGTAGTTTTGTTCCCAAGAACGCGTCAAAACCAAAACCAAAATGAGAACAAAACTGACGAGAACGTTCTCATTGGGAATTATATAAGAACTAAACCCTGTGGTAGGCCACTTCTGGTACAAAAAGTAAGGTAACAAAGCCTTATGCTATTCATTCACCTAAAGATTTTGTACTTTTATTGTATCAGCTTGTTCAAATTATAGTTTCTTTTCTCATAATATTTTAAGCTTTTAAAATCACAATTACTTAATGAAGTTTCCTTAATACGAGAAGTAGGTTGATGAACGTATTGTTGTGAAATAATTGTGGAAGAAATTTTAAAATTTTTTTCATTCCAACACAAAAATTGCCTCAACTGTCGGTCATCGTTTAGATTCGCAGGTGGGTGTGTCTCAATAATTTTATTTGTTACCGATCCGATATCTGTACGTGCATTACCAACTTCGTAAATATTAATATTTTAGACATGCCTAAAACAAGCTGGGTTTGGAAGTACGCTTGTGTGATGAATGACGGATTTGTCAAGTGCAATGTATGTGTTGTATATTATAATATTTCCCCATATGGTACGGAAGATTCTTATAGATTTTCCCTATGTACGTTCGTTTGCGTTATATGATCGTAAATGCGTTTAATTTTCACCTCTCCACATTTTTTCGGGTGCCCGGGTACCCGGGTAATTACCATACTGCCCGGGTACCCGGTCTACCCGGGTCTACCCGGGTTATAAAATACCCGGGTACCCGGGCTACCCGGGTAATTCATCACCCGGGTAGGGCTTCACCCGCTACCCGGGTACCCGGGTAGCTCATTACCCGGGTGAAATCATCAGCCCTAGACAGCAACGCTACGCAAGATATATACGATAGGTAGAGCAAAGTAAGGAAAGCGCTCTAATTTTGTGAAGTCGATTAGTTACTGGTGTGCCGCAAAGCAGCGAAAATTCTGTGTTCGTTTTTGAGCTTGGAGAGAGACTTCGTCGCTGATAACTTTTTTGTTGCAGCATAGACACGCACACGCCATCTTGCAACAAATAATGTGCTAATAATAACTTATAAAGTTATACGTTTTGAATTTAGATGTTTTAAAAAAATACTAAATCTCCACTTTGTTAGATGTCTTAACGAAGTATTTAAAGAATCGTTAATTCTTAATTTTCTCAATTTCTCATTTTTATTTTGTCAAACTTTGTAAAATATTAGGGCTTGCGCTGAAAAACACTTTTATTACTTCCAATTTTTTTTGATACTTTTGGTCGTTACTTAATAAAAATTATATACTACACCAAAACTAGGTTCATGTTTTGTGGTATTAAAAAGAAAATTTGATACATAAATTTTTTCCAATTTTGGTAATATCATAATTTTAGGTCTTTATAACTTTTTCTGAAACTTATGAAATAACACTTAAAATATATATATGTATAATTTTTACATTTCCGGCAGGAAAATCTTAAAATTTTTCACAGATTCTCTTAAAGTACTTCAAAATGTAGCATAATACCAAATAAAAAATTAGATATTCTTAATTGTTTATTAAACTCTATCAGATCTAAAAGCTCAAACAGTCAACGACGTAACGTAGACGTAGGTTGACGCAGACACGATCTACCTTATGGGATTCGCGTGTTAACGAAAACTCACCATCGCATGGCGGTGACGTTGTCATTGCTTCTCTCTCCCTCTATCAACAGCAAATTTGATATGCTGCTACGTTCGTCAACCTATGTTTACGCTACGCCGTTGACTAACTGCGCTTTAAGCATTTTGGGGAATTCCAATAAAAAATTCTCAAAAGTTTTCGATGGCACAAACAACTTTTTCATACAAAAAATTTACAAAAAATTATTTCTGTTAGAGGATGGTTCTGTGCGCAGAAGTCGAAAGCTTTTGACAGCCATTCACCTGTGAGTGGCCAGGAGTGATTCTTGTGCATACGATTCAAATCGCAAATCTCTGGGTAGCAACCAAATACCCCTTTGGGAGCGAGCTAAAGTGAGAAGGCGTTAAACTTCGCGTGTGCTGGGTTTCGGTCCCGCTACGTTAAGACCCCATCTAGTGAAAAAGAACTGAAAGCCTCGGATGAGACCCCCTTTTTTTGATGACGACCACGGCAGGACTACGATTTGAGGGTATGCACCTGGAATATCCGGACCCTTAATGGGGAAGGTGCCTCTGCCCGGCTGGTTGATGTCCCCGGGAAGACAAAGGCTGATATCACTGCCATCCAAGAAATGCAATGGACGGGGCAAGGCAAGATAAGCATGGAGCCTTGCGACATCTACTATAGTTGCCAGATAAAGAAGCGCACATTCGGTTTGCTATTTGTGGTGGGAGAAAGACTCCGTCGCAATATCTCGCTCATCTGCGCCCATGCTCCGACGGAAGCGAAGAACGAGGCGTTTAAGGATCTCTCTTTTGATCTTTAGACGTACGTACACTACGAGGGCCAACCATCGATTCGGGCCACTATCTTGTTGCAGCCAAGATACGCACCCGCCTCTGCGCAGCAAAAAATGCGCGCCCAACAATGCAAGGAAAGCTTAACGTCGAAAAGCTGCATTCACAACAGACGGCCCATTTATTCGCCACTCGACTCACACACCTGCTCTTTGAGAGCACTCTTCAACAATCCGACATACGCGAGCAGTAGAGCCATATTTTCTGCTAATTTAATACCGCCGCCGGAGAAACAGTCGGTTTGAGCGAGCCTCAAAGAACAACTGGTACGATGAGGAGTGTCGAGAAGCTGCAGAGAGAAGAGATGGAGCCTACAGGGCCACGCTGCTGTCAGGCGTAATGCGAGCCATGTGGGTTCGTTATAGGGCACTGAAGAGGTAAGAGGCGAAAATAACAGTTATTTTGTTTTTAAAAGTCACTTTGGCCAAATCTATATATAAAAGTCATTTCCTGATAATAAACAAACCGCTTATCCAAATTAAACAAGTTTGGTATCAAATAAAAGAGGACTCAGTTAACTTTAAAACTGAAATGTCTAAACGAGAAAAGCCGCCTATTGGAAAAAAATGGTATCTAATTACCATAGAACAAACCTTGGGTCAGGCATATTAATTTCTTTTGTATAAAATTATAAAAAAATGACTTTTTATAAATAAATATCTGGCCCAGGCGAATTTTAAAATAAATAACTGTTATTTTCGGTCCCTGGCGGAATTACTTGATTTCAGCTTGATTTGCTTATAAGTTACAAATGAGCCGTTTAATTACGATAATGTAAACATGCTTTAAGTAATTTTTAGTTAATTAAGAATAATATACATATAATGAATCGTAGCATTTTAAGGCCTATTTTGAATTAATTTTAGGAGATACGAAATTGTAGTGATTTATGAGATACGAGGTTTTGCCAAAGTGAAATAAATTGTATTAAAATGAGTCCATTTAAGCTTAAACAACCAGCTTTAAACTTTGAAGCGACTTTAATATACATACATACATATAATATGGTTTAATAAAAAATGCAAGTGCAACATTGACTTCCGGTTTCTCCAGGATGCGCGTTAAACTTGTATTGGCTGTTTTAATCCTCAAGTGTTTAATTTAATGAACAAGCTGGATCCAAGTTCAACACGGAAGGAACTAAAAAAATAAAAAGTTGCCATAAAGAATATAAACAGAACAGAAGTTTTGCATTAAGCCGTCTAAATATAAGTGTAATAAAATACTTAAAAAAATATGACCAACCAAGCCGTTTGATCACAACATATTCGTTCCCTTCGCATGCGTAGGTGTGTTCTTCCTTTATTGTTTCGCTGACTGCATTTTTAATAGCCATTAAAAACCATTACACAAAAGGTCAACCGAAAAATTACGCAAGTCCTTCCTCGGCATACAAAATTAACCACATCGACCGGAATGAATTTAGTCAGCTGAGATTTTAATTCCTTCCTGCCATGAATGATGCCACAGCCGCAGTCAGTGCCACTGACACCGGCACATTCCGCAGGGCAAAAGCGCAGCCTAACTGTATGAGCACGCATTTTTCGTATAATATTTCCGCTCAAAAGCGAAGCTCATAAAAATTACACAAACAAGTCGATGAAATACGAGCATAAATACACATGAAAAGCAATAAGAGTGCGGGCAAAATTGGGAGTTGAGCGCGAGTGTAAAAAGCGAACAGCCCTGCGCCGTTGCGCTTCGAATTGCAAAAAGCATTAAAAACGCGTTCATTTTATGATTATGTTTTTGCTTAATTTTATTATTTATTACTTTTGTTTGTTTGTTTGTTTGTGACCCTTTCGTCCTGTTGGTCCTCGGTACTTTCATTCACCGCTCTACTCTACTTGTCCGCTCATAAACGCCTGCGAACAGTGGATGACCTGAGTGGCAGCGGCGAGGACGAGGAGTTGCCGGCACATTGCCCATCAAACTGTAAACGAGTGTGGAGAAAGGAAACGAAGGGGAGTGGCGCATGGAATGGCTACCCCTGTTAAGCGTAGGGGTGGGGAACGAACAGTGAAACGCGTACTAAAT
>NW_023469723.1:0-5249 GCF_013731165.1 Rhagoletis pomonella | reverse complement strand
ACAACGTTCTGAGTGCTCTTAGAGCTCATGTCCCGCTACGCACTTTTCAGAACAGATCCTCATCGTGCCCTTGGTTCAACTCTGCGGTCCAAACTATGTTCAGAAAGCGTAATAAGGCTTATTCTCGGTGGAAAAAGAACCTTTCAGATGCAAATTGGTCTGCATTTAAGGCAGTTAGGAATGAAGCCACTTCAGTAATTAAACGTGAAAAGCGCAGGTTCTTTGGAAAAAAGTTGGATCCCTCACTCCCCAATAATGTCCTGTGGCGAAACCTAAAAAATCTCCGAGTACATGTCAGTAACAGCACTAGCTGCCTACTCGAGCCTGAAACTCTAAATAACTTCTTTGTGAGCCGTGCGTCTGCCCCTTGCTTACTCGCCCCAAACATTTCATTTTCGTGTCCTCGTCCTTCTGTTGGTCAAATGTTTGAATTTAGTGCTGTGTCTGAGTGTGATGTAGTAAGATGTATCAATAAAATAAGGTCCAATGCAATCGGCGAAGACGGCATTCCAATACGATTTATTAAAATAATTTTACCGCTTATTTTACTTACCTTGACTCATATTGTCAATCATTGCTTCACCACCTCTTGTTTCCCTGACGCATGGAAGGTTGCAACTGTGATTCCGGTAGCTAAAAATAAATTTTCATGTAGTCCTTGTGATTTTTGTCCTATTAGTATCTTGCCTGTCTTGTCTAAAGTACTTGAGTCTTTGATGTCTGAACAAATATATGTCCATCTTGAGAAATTTAGGTTATTGTCCCCGTTCCAGTCCGGATTTAGAGCTAGACACAGTTGTTCCACGGCTATGATTCAAATACTTGACGACATTCGGATATCCTTTGATAAAAACCACCTGACACTATTATGCCTTTTGGATTTCTCCAAAGCTTTCCACTCAGTTAGCCATGAACTACTATGCCTCAAACTCAAAAACTATTTTGGGTTTAGTGACTTTGTCGTGCAGTTAATGAAGAGCTATCTGTCCGACCGAACCCAGAGAATAAAAGTTGGTGCTGAAGTATCTAAACTAAAACCACTATTGACGGGTGTACCCCAAGGCTCTATTTTAGGGTCATTGCTATTTAGTTTGTTTATTAATGACATCTTCAGTACTTGCCAATATGCAAAAATGCATGCTTACGCGGACGATATACAGATTTATTTGTCAGGAACTTTTGAAGACATGGCTAACTTGTGCGCGAATTTCAATAAAGAATTAATGTCTATATCGTCTTGGTCTTCGAAAAATGGTCTTTGTCTCAACTGTGATAAATCCTTTGTGTTGCCTGTATGTAAAAGAAATATTAAATTTGATATTATTCCGTCCTTGTACATTGGTGATAAGTCTCTTAAATTTGTTTCTAAAGTGACTAATCTTGGTTTTGTTATAAACACTAACCTAATGTTAACTCTGTCGTAGGCAAAGTCTATTATACTTTAAGAAATTTAAGAATGTCTGCAACTTTTACACCATTAATCGTTAGACGTAAACTGGCCATTCAATTAATATTGCTAACTATCTGCTATTCTGAGCTAGTCTACAGCAGCCTAGATTCTCAATCTTCCCATAAAATTGATGTAGTATTCAATCATGTTACTCGATATGTTTTTGGGCTATCGAAATTTGAGCGAATATCCGATTGGAAATCACGACTGTTGGGCTGCAGTATCTCTGAATACCTAAAAGCAAGAAATTGTATTTTTTTATTTCGCCTAATGATGGATAAAGATCCTAGATATCTATACGAAAAAATTATCCTTCTCAAAGTCTTCACGCCTTACTGACCTGATTAAACCAAGGTACAATTATCTAGCATCTGCAAGACTATTTTTCGTCAATGCTATTCGCACCTGGAACTCGGTTCCAGGACATATTCGCAACAGTCTAAATAAAAGCAACTTTAGGAGTGTTTTGTACTCGTATTTTCGTTAACTTATTAACTCATTATCAGCTGAGGTTCGCTATCTATATACATAAATTGTAAATGTGTATGTTTTTAGATATAGGCTAATTGAAAATTATATGTCGTTCTTTTTCTTTTTAATTTTTATTTATTTATTGACTTTTTTTATATTTATTTATTTATTTATTTTATTTTTTTCTCTTCCTCTCTTGGTTTTATATAGATTTGTAAGTTTTGCCTAATGCTATTTGTCAGGCTTTGTTTGACATGATGTATTATGCACTTTTTATTCTCAACTCTTATTCTTGTCTTAATTTTAAGTTACCATTGTACTAAAAAAGGTCTTTGGGATCTTATTGTACTAATTTTCTTTATAATAATAAATGAAATGAAATGAAATGAAGGGTACCATAAACAGCGGTCTTGTCTTTAGCAGAGAAGCAAGCGATCTTACTGGGTACTGCGACGCAGATTGGGCTAGTGACCCCGATGAAAGGCGATCGACGACGGGCTATATGTTCAAGTTCCAAGGAGATCCGATCTCTTGGTGTACTCGACGACAGCGAACTGTTGCTCGGTCATCATCGGAGGCAGAATTCATGGCCATGACATCGGCGATCCAAGAAGCAACGTGGCTAATGCGATTATAACGAGAGCTGATACCAAACATGGCGAACGGTATGGTTCTTTACTGCGACAATAAGAGTGCCATACAAGTGGCTATGAATAATTCAAATTCACCTCACACAAAACACGTTGATATACAAGGCAAATTTATCCGGCAGCACTTAGATAGCGGTAAAATTAAATTAATATACATACCAACTAACGACATGCTGGCTGACATCCTGACAAAAGGTATAGCTAAGGCTAATCATATTAATATTTGTAAGCCACTTAATCTTATTAAAAAATAAGTAAAATTTGTTTGTTTTGCTTGAATTTGAATTGGCATGTAACCAATGTATTTAACAATAAATTTATTAACTGATCTAAAAAGGTGTCGTGCAGGAAAAGTATTGAAGTGTAAAATAGAACGACCCTTTAAATGCAACCCTGCTCATATTTTATTTGTATAACTTTTGCTGAATAAACATGTACTTCCTTCCGGTTTGAATTGCTTCCAAACGTGTTGTGTTTTTTCTTCTCTGCGTGGAATTCTCACACGAAAACATGTTTTCGATGTCGGTCCGAACATAGTATAAAACAAAATTCCAAGAAAATCAGGCGTGAAGCGTAAGCGATTATGACCGTTTGCAGTTCCTGCATAAGTCATACCGTGTTCCGAGAACAACTTTGAGTGAATAATGGTGGGCTGACTTTGGAAAATGGTACCATCGATTAGGCGTAAAACAAGTATTGCTCTCTAATTTTCATATACCACTCTACGTGGCGTATGAGTAACTTTTTCTCCTGCTCATTTTTCATATAAAAAATCTTTGCGTATTTTCACTTGACCACTCATTATTTCTTATTTACCCATCGATTTTCTTCATTAGTAACTAATTTTTTTTTTGTAACAGAACAAGCTTTAACACAAATACAAAAATTTGGCACAGAACCTGCTATTTTTTGAATTTTTCTTCTGTTAAAGTTTGTTTTTTTTTTTAATTTTTTATTAAAAAATAAAAAACTGGAATGATTGATTAATTTGTTAGAAACTATAAGTCCTATCGGAAAGTGGTGTATATACGGTTTATGGAGAATTTTACTTGTTTCCACATTCCGTATTTTATATTAAGATTGTTAATTTGGTTCGTAAGATATTCGTGATTAAAAGGAACCAATTTTTGCTTTAAGCTGAATAACGGTAAATTGAAAATATCTCGAAAACTTATCCATAAAATAAAAAATTAACTAGATTTTCGGAATAAGCGAGCAATTCTGTATAGGAAATTGGCGTTCACCAAGATTGATTAAATCTTCGAATTAGATTCGTGTTCGTAGCTAATCTGCTCCAGCGAAGGCATTCTGTAGATTTTCTTAAAATCGATTTTTTGATTACGCTGTTTATTTTTACTGAATTTAATTGTATTAGTTATTCAAATTAACACATAAGTCTTGTAAAACTACACGCCCTATTTACCCAATTTAAAGCTTAATTCACCGTTTATTTTATTTGTTAGTACAGAATCACTAAATATCCGGAACATCAGCATTTTACTTTCCCCTTTAATACGGCATTTTAATTCAGCACATTAGTGGTACGCACTACCATTCCATGGGGCCCAGTTTCCGACTAACATCAAAATCAAACATTTCTTCTAATAGCGGTTGCCCTTCGGCAGGCAATGGCAAACCGCTGAGTGTTTTTCTGCTACGATAAACAGCTTCTCATAAAAATACAATCGCCGTTCGGAGTCTGCTTAAAACTGTATGTCCCTTCCCTTTGTGTGGCAACATCAAGCCGCACACCCCAAATCGAAGAAGCTTGGCCAAAAAAATACGTATCTGCGCTTAAAATTTGTATGGAGCTTTCAGCGATAATTGATAAAATCAAAATTACTTTCTTTTAAATCGAAATTGCCGATGGTTGTATTTTTACACACTCGGCGTGGACGTATATGGGCAAATCTAAAAAACAAACTGGTACACTTTCTAAACAAAAAGTTTAGTTTCTTAATTTGTGGGCACACCTATGTTATATATATGACTCTATTCGTAATCTCTTAATAAATCGATAAATATATGTGTAATTCATTTTCATAAAGTGCTTCAAAAGTTAGACGAGGAATAAACATTTAGATCGCTGAAATATAAAACAAAAGAATAAGCTGGGTTCATATTACGCTGTGCAAGTTGTAAATTTTTAGAAAAGATTTTGAAAGTTTAGCTCACTTAATTGGGACGGTCTAAATTCAATGGCATCCCCCGTTTTACTAGATTGGCTCCAGTTTTCGAGATAACGGTACATGAAATTTTATTAAATTTTAACTATTTTATAAAAACTCCCTCAGTTTTGAAGTTATTTTACTAAAATTTTGCACATAACGGTTTTTTTAATATTACCTTAATTATTTCTTAAAAATATCGAAATAGG
The DNA here is from genome assembly GCF_013731165.1 of Rhagoletis pomonella. Classification (NCBI taxonomy): domain Eukaryota; kingdom Metazoa; phylum Arthropoda; class Insecta; order Diptera; family Tephritidae; genus Rhagoletis; species Rhagoletis pomonella. Next base: position 301 of record NW_023469723.1, on the reverse strand, counting down.
TTCACTTTAACATATAGCTCCAATACAACTGATTAATCAGATGTGTTTTTGCGCTATAACTCTAAAAGCTCAAACAGTCAACGACGTAACGTAGACGTAGGTTGACGCAGACACGATCTACCTTATGGGATTCGCGTGTTAGCGAAAACTCACCACCGCATGGCGGTGACGTTGCCGTTGCTTCTCTCTCTCTCTATCAACAGTAAATTTGATATGGTGTTACGTACGCCAACCTACGTTTACGCTACGTCGTAGACTAACTGCGCTTTAACTCAGAGGTGGCCAAAACTCGCACAATCAT
>NW_023469722.1:0-5249 GCF_013731165.1 Rhagoletis pomonella | reverse complement strand
TTCGAAGTTTTGAAGGAGTATTCGATTACGTAATTTGCATTTGCGCCGCTGGGTTTCGTAACTAAAGTGCAGCGCAAAAAATGGGAGAAAAACGCAATCAAATATTTAATGGCTGGATATAATGACCAAAGGAAGCCTTACAGGGTGTTTGATTCGCACGCCAGAAGAGTTTTTATTCGCAAAGATGTTCAATTTGTATGATTGTATGAAGAAACAGAAAAAGAAATACGAAAATTACAGAGAGGCGTACGAAACGAGGAGTGCAACTAAGCAAAAGGAGAGTGCTGGTGAGCAACAAATCGATGCTGAAGTTCACACAGTGCAGTATGAACCTTCGAATTTAGAACAGGCACCAGAAAGCGAAGACAGTGTGAAATGGGCAGCAGCAGTTAATGACGAATTAAATACTCTGCAGAAAAATGAAACTTGGACACTCGTCGAACGCACTGACGATATGCATGTGTTGACTAATCGATGGGTTTGTAAATGGAAATATGACTCGAAGGGAAAAATAGAACAAGTAATTTTTAGCAAAAAAAACCGACTTAAACTCTCATCTAAAATAAAAATAAATATGTATGGAACCACCTGTGAGACACTACCTTTCCGATGCTGAAAGAATTATCGAAATCGGTTGACGTGGTCCAAAGTTATGCGGTAATATACCTAAAAAAAAACAAAAAAATCCGACGAACTGATAACCTCCTCCTTTTTGGAAGTCGGTTAAAAATATAAAGCTAGGCTAGTTGTTAGAGGCTGTTCACAAAATCGCGGAGTAGATTACACCGAAGTGTTTTTGCCAGTTGTTCGATATGAGTCGGTAAGAACAGTTCTATCTATTTCAGCGGCGAAAAACATGCAAATTATTCAATTTGACGTTAAGACAGCTTTTCTGCATGGCCAGATACAAGAAAACGTCTATATGGAGTAGCCATATGGTTATCAACAAAATGACAAAGTATGTAAATTGCAAAAGAGCTTCTATGGCTTAAAGTAGTGATGCACAGCAGAGGTGCACGCAGTCGACGTCGCGGGCAAACTGCGTGCTCGCGAGCGTGCTAGGCGAGGTGAAGTGAGCTGTACGGAGATGGCATCGTATACATATTAACCACTACACACTTATTTTCAAGTAAAAATGCGTGTATGTATGTGTACTTTTGCGACAACTGAGCCAGTGTGGCATCAGGCCACCAGAAAAAGCCAATTTTTCCAAAACAAAAGCGCCAAATTTTTTTGATTCAATAAAAAGTGTATATACATATCCATTTCCTCACGTTTTTATTAATAAATTCCTCACATTTTATTCAGTAAATGAATTCCATCTTAATGTAGAATATTAGTGTATAGTGTATACATACACACATATGTACCTATGCATTCGGTGTGCTTAAATTAAAAAAGCATCACTAAATACCGCACCAAGCATTGAATTCCAATTATTTTGGCTTTTTGGTTTCCCAAAGGCACTAAATTTAGTGCAAAATGGATGACCTTGGCAATAGTGAGCTGATCACATCAATGCTCAAACAGTGATGCCAGACCAAGTATTGAGTAAATGCACTATGCATATTTTTCTTTTAAAGCAAAAGTTCTAATTGGCGAGGGTATTGATTTTTGATTCTTACATAGAACACTGATACGATTCACAAACTTATCTTAGGACTTAATTAAAATAATCAACATTATTTGTAGACGAATATATTTGTGTTCGTATGAAATAGTAGCTTATGTCGGGAGGCTGGCTTTAGTAAAATGTACCATTTCCTATATTCTTTAAACTACAAGGAATTTTTTTATGAAACTTTAGACGAATATTGACTTGCTAGCATCGCCATTAACATTGCCGTCTTTTACGTTTATTTTCCAAGAGTTCTACAACGACTGCGCGCCAGTGAGTCTTTCGCAATCGTATGCTGCGAATGGTTCATTATACTAAAGCCAGTCTTCCGACATAAGCTACTATTCTATACGAACACAGATATGTATACTTCCTAATAGGCTTGTAAAATGCCCAATACCCAAATCCCTCGCATGAGTTATTATCGGTAAAAAATTGGGTACGATCAAATCTGGCATCGCTGCAGCAAGTATAGCGCCAGTGAAACAGTGTTGATATTTTAAGTACAATTGTACCTTTTTCAGTACAATTAATTTTAAAATGTACAAAAGTACAATTTGCCGATTTTAAGTACAATTTCAACATCAAAAATACTTTGTGCGCCAAACGCTCAAATTTCTTCTAGCACTTTGATTCTTAATCCGTTTACATTTAAGTAAATGGATATACCTATATTTCATATTTGCTACAAAACGAAATTATGAATTGTATTTCGAATGTAAACGTGATTGTGAACAGTAATATTAGTGATGTGCGTTATGGTGATTGCGATTTCTTATCACCGGCGGGCGAAATATCCCTCATCGCTATTTATTTTGAAAAAATCTTTGGAAATGCAATTTACCTAATGGCGATCCTGCAGAAATAGAAGTAATTGAGCAATTCGGAGGTTGAAAGTAAAAAAATATATGTAAATTCCATGCGCTGAAATTATAAATTTCCCTTGAGGATTTCCATTTTATCGATAGTGATCTCATTTTATGTTCATTAATATGAACTGAGCTATATAGTGTATTAATGTTTTATCATCATTGTCTTCATCCTCGACCAAATTACACGGTCACCCGGTATTAATTTTATTTTTTTAAATAATTTTAATTATTTTTTTTTATAAAATTGTAGCTCATTATCAAACAAAAACCTTGCAAATAAATCGAAACTTGAAAGAATGAAAAAAATCAACAAAGCTTCATCAAATTTTCACAGCTTTTGTTCAGAATTTGTAGACATGTTTTGGGTAAACAATTTTGTAGCCCATTCATTCTAGTATAATAAGGTGCAAGTTTGAAGTGTCTAGAAAATACCATTGATTTTTTGATTGTTTGATGTTTTGATTTGTTTGCGGTGTTACGCACTTTCTTCCATATAACGAACGTTCGCATTTTTAACCGACTTCCACAAAAGGAGGAGGTTATCAGTTCGTCGGAATATTTTATTTTTTATGTATGTTACCGCATAACTTTGCACCAATAATCAATAATTCTTTTTGCAACGGAAAAGTAGTGTCTCAGAGGTGGTCCCATACTAATTTGGTTTAGATCCGATCTTTGGATCATGAAATATATAGATATATATATATTTTTTTTAAGTCGGTTTTTTTTTTGCTAAATATTACTTGTATGTTATATGGATGAATGCGCGTGTAGCGTTGTTGTTTTTTATTCCAATATTTTAAATTAAGCTTTATTTTATAGTTTTTCTTAGACAATGATAAATGATGTACACAAATTTCAGTATGGAAAAAAAGTGCAACACCTTCAACGAAAAAAGTTCTCAAAAATCTACGCGAATTGAATGTACTATCTCGATCATTTAAACATCTCGGACTCGCCCACCACTAAAAGTGATTATTTAAATCTAAAGTATATATTAAATGATATTTAATATTTGCTTTAGAGATGAAATTTCGACAAATTTGTTTAAACAAAAATGTTAAGCGCATATGCAGAATGTGGAAGCGAGATTCTTCTGCTTGCGTTTCTATGTTTACATCATTTATCAGTTTAAGCACATACGATTAAATGTAAAAAAATATATTTTTAATTGCGGATCCGAAAGAAATATTTATTAGTTGCATTGAGTTACGCAAAAATAGTGCCGAAAATCAATCGATTGTGCCGAAGGTGCCGGCTGCTTCCGAAAGGGCCGAAAATGGCACAATGCACACTCATTTTCCATCACTGTCACACATACAATCTCACTATTCTGTTGACTTCGTTTTCCCCTTCCGATAACTTTTTGCTTCCCCGCTTGCTCAGCACCGCTGTGCAAAGCTTTGCACGCGCAGTCGCCCGCGACGCATATATGCTGATATGGGCATCCCTAGCTTAAAGCAAGCTTCCAGACAGTGGAATAAACGCATAGTAGATTTTTTGCAGAGCTTCGGATTTGAGCAAGCTTCGGCTGATGCGGGTGTATTTACGTATAAATTCGACAACAACACGATGTACCTTGTATTGTATGTAGACGATGAACTTACATGTGCTGAACATCGCTGTCTAATCCCTGCAAAAAATGGGACTAATCCGGGATGACTCCGGGAGCAATCGCAATGGAGCATGGGACTAATACCACTTTTGATCTCTTTATATGGAATGAACTGATGTCCTATGAAGAGACTAATTGTTCGCCTTTATACCCGAACGGTATAAAAATCGACTAGTCACTTTTAAAAAATAAAAATAAAAATTTGGGCCAGCTGAGATCCGAACCGGGGTGCTCAGTTTTGTTAGGCGAATACTCTCTCTGTGTGCCAACGATGCACATGAAATTTCATTGACTAAGTGCGTACATATCATTAAATCGTTAATAGTACTCGTTAGAGATGAGTTGGGGACTAATTGGTCTCCAATTACACCCATAAGGGATGAGTCGAGACTAATTGGCCTTCATTGATACCCGTATGAGACTAGCTTGGACTAATTAATGCCCAATTGTACCCGATTAAGAGTAATCTCGGAATACTCTCTTTAGAGATTAGTCGCACAATTTTTTGCAGGGATTGAAAGCCTCTTAGAAAAAATGCGTGAGTACTAGGTACTCAGGAAATTTGATGTGTAAACATATGCGAACGGCAGAGCATAAAAGTATGTTTATATATAAACTAGCTGTACTCTGCCACGTTTTGCTGTGGCATATTCCTGTTATATGGATGATAAACTATTAACGAAACAAAGCATACGTTTCATATGTGTTTGGTTATGTAATAAGTACTTGTGAGCACACAATATTTATTGGTTTTCCATTCTCTGCATAGATATCAAGGATATCTGGTTTGCCCACACAGGAACACGCAACATCTGAGAAGCAGTCCGCTTCTAAATCTAAACCATACTTTCCAAAGTTCGACCTGGAGCATTACCTACGCCCACGCGTAGAAGCCTGTAAATCTTCCGTAAGATCTTTCTCTCGAATACTCCAAAAGCCGCCTCATCGAATGTTGTCATTGTTTAAGCGCCATATAACAGCTCGGGCATGATGAGTGACTTATAGAGTGCGGTTTTTGTACGTCGAGAAAGGACTTTACTCCCGAATTGCCTACTCAGTCCAAAGTAGCACTTGTTGGCAAGAGTAATTCTGCGTGAGTTTTTCATGCTGATATTTTTATCGGTGATAATGCTGGTTCCCTAGT
>NW_023469721.1:0-5250 GCF_013731165.1 Rhagoletis pomonella | reverse complement strand
TTTGGTCATTAACCGTTCTCTTTTTATTCAATTTTCAAATTAAGGGTTGATAATTTGATGTGCTAGCACCCCATCCAAGAATTTAAGAAAAAAAACTATATGCAATCGATTGGTCATAAATCTGTGAGGATTGGTCACTTATTTTCATCGTTTGGTCATTAACCGTTCTCTTTTTATTCAATTTTCGAAATTCCATTTTGGTAGATTTTTGTTAAAGTATTTTCTTTGAAAAACAAATACAACTTTTTGTTCTCGCGCTTTATTTTTCTGGATAAATACCTTTATTTTATAAATTTCTTTCCAGTTTTTATAAAAAAAAAAACAAAAAAAGACCGGCGGCAAAAAAATTAAAAAAAAATCAACGGGAAAAACATTGTGAATATAAAAAAAATCACCAAGCTGATTTTTGAGTCACTCTATTTGTCTATAATAACTCCAATTGAAGTTTTTTGAAATGATGAAGTTTCGCTGTTGCCTTAAGTTTCATCATTTTCGCTTTTGGTTGAAGGAAACCGAGAATATGCCATTAATATGATCTCAAATACCACATCATTAGTTAAATAAAAAGTTCCTTTAAAAAAAATTTTAATTTTATTGAAGTAACGAAAAAAGTAGAGAAAAAGTGCAGTTTTTATTAAAATAGCTAAAAAAAGTTATTGGTAGATATTTTCCAGATTTGGTAGATTTTGATATGAAAAAGAAAAAACAAAAACGTTCAAACATATCCATATTTGCTAAAAAGTTATTACATATGTATGGGTGTTCTGTAGATAGCTGCGTTCGGGATGATTTGCTTAGATGGTTGGACTATGGTGATTGAAGATAATATATCGTTGTACTCCTCCAACGAGACCTTTAACAGTATGCTATAAAATGCGAATTTTTCGCACTGCCTGGTTGATGGCCAATTACTCCTCGCAACCTGGTAAGTTGGGCGTTGTGAATCGTTTATAATTTATATAAGTACCTGGTAAATTCGTTTCAGGTATTCTGCTTACCTGTATATAGAACAATTGAGTGTGATTGTTCTCGGGAAGTCGCTTAACATGTGTTTCGCTGGCTTGTCACTTGGTCCCGGTCGAGCGTCTGCTTCGATGAAGAGATGATTTGTATATTTCTGTTTGAGGGCGCACTGAGAGTGACACTTTATGCATTGGGTTGATTTCCAATCGGATGGTATGGCATCTTGTAAATGATTAAAGCCATGCTCCCAGATCAATTTTAAATTCAGCCACACTGTGCTTTGAGGAGTCGAGTACAGACCACATTTTTCACAGTTGTAGCTATTGTAGCCACTTGGTGTGGATTCAAAACACTTTGTCCAGACATCAGCAGTCCCTGTGTACATATCAACCATATGACGATACAATTTGTCAGCCTTCGTGTTATTGTCGGGCAATTTCATTTTATCCGGAAATGTATTAATTATCAATCTCGTTCGTTCACGATATGTGTCTACACAGACACCATTCTTCATGAAATATTGAATAAATTTCATTGCGGGAGAAAAAGACGAAGACACATCAATGAAAGCTTCATACGCCGAATTATCCATGCCACTTGCTGCCAATATTTGTATGATTGTGTCAAAAGGGCAGGTGTTAAGTACCAAATAATGAATCCCGTTGATAGGAATAGCAGGCCGAATATTTCCATTCAATAAACGAACAGCTTTTTTTTTCATATATTTTTTTCATAAAATGGGCCACGTCTAATTGAACAAATGTATATATGGGTGGTCTTGCTTTATCCAGAGGACTTTTCGCTGCTCTTAAAAACATCGTATCGATGTACGTTTTAATAGTTTGATCATTAAAACCCAATGACATCGCGTTCATCCAAGCCCGGGAGCAATCACTGCGAGCTCTCAGAGGCTTTGGAGCCTTAAGAAGCGTTAGCCACTTTTTTATCCACGATATTAACACATCAGTGCTTTGGCTTTCAAGTAGAGCTTGGTGAACTGGCAGAATGATTTCCAGGTAATTAATAACAATGGCGTACAAAAAAATGTGTCCCGTTCTCACACCACTAATGGGATTAACGATTGACTGTACTATACTGCCAGTACCATCAATAGAAATATTACACGGATCGCGACATAATTTATTAAACCTTTTGTAGCAATGTAACTGCTCGGGTGTGCTATACGCTACAAAAAAGGGTTCACGTTGCACATCATGAATAAATTTCGGGTATTCAGGATCATGACGCATTCTCTCGATAGTTAGTACCACGTCTTGATTATCCTCGGGCTTTACACCATATTTCTGTTGCAAGTAATCGCTTTTGCACTGCCGTATAACGCTCAATTTGGGAAGATGTGCTGGTAGACGAGTACATGTCGATGCGTAGGAAGCAGCTTCACGTTTGCGGTAATTCCCAGCACCTTCCTTGAAGGCTGCTCCTCCAATTTTCAAACGTTTCAAATGTCGCGTAGGCCTTCGCACGTCTTCGTGTTCTGCTAATTTTAAAAAAGTATCATGTGTTCGTACGCGAAGAGTACATGGAAATTTTTCAGGCTTCTTGTCCATATAAGCTCTGAATATGTTTCCGCAACTTTTGCTTTTACAATTTCCCAATACCGTCAAATGGTGAATGCTGCTTTCGTGCTCGTACAAAATGCCTCTGCTAGTGTATCTGTCCAACCACCTCGGCGAAGAATTGAATAATTTCTATTTCCGTACTGCACTCGCTCAGCTTCACGAAGTTCATTCCATAAATTTTCCGATACTTGCAAGTGATAAGTCTCCAATCCATCAGCTTCCCAATCGCTCAATTCTTCAACAGTATTTGTTATAGCGCTATTACTTCGCGAGTCGTTGAATGAAGCAAGCGCAACATCGCCACTCAACGATACCTCGAGCGATATGTTTTCCAAGTCTCTAGCTATAGATAATATTTTTCGCCGATCCTCCGTCACTTCCCGATAACTATCACGTGCATTCGAAACACCGTTCAAAATCTTACTCATTTCCGTCCAAACATCAGTTGTAGGCCCAGGTAAGTTATCGGTAAGAAAATGTTTATTTTGAAGAAAGTGCCTAACTACGGCAATAGCTTTTTCTTTTTAAATTTTTGATGGTTTAGGCATCTTAAATATGTATTTTATATACATACGGTGACCATATTTATGAGAGCCGAATACGGGACAAAAGATAATTTTGGAAATTTTTTCCACACTGTTTTCCCTGAAACAGTATCCTTATAGAAACATCACAAATTGGTAGGATAATTTTTACCCCGTAAAATTTGTTTAAAAAAATTCGTTAAATTTTAGTATAACAAAGTGCACTTTAAGTCGGTAAGGTTTACCACTAATTTTTGGCAATTTTTTTTGTTGACGGTGTTACGCATTTTTTTCATATAAAGTAAGTATGTATGTTCGAGCTTTTTTTTTGAAAGAAAAGCAAATGAGCAGCACTTTCCACTCGCACTTTATTATACTAAATTTTAATGAGTTACAAAATTGCAAACCAAATTTTTTTCTAAAGATTCTAATTAAAAAGTTTGAAATTTTGGCGAAGTATTGTAGAATTAATTTTTATAGTTTTCGCACAAAGTTGGAAGTTTGGTATTATATGGTTTTTGTTACTAAAAGAGCTTTACTTTCATAAAATAAATAATAAACTGAGGAAAAATAGCCAAACTTACTAAAATGTCGAGTCCTAATTTCTATTTTGGCCGCGGTATGTATTCCTCGATTCGAATCACAGGCATTCAGATTAGAAAATAATAACTGTTTATAAAGAAAATTACAATCATATACCAACATCACTTAAAACTCGTTCATAGGCATGCCATTTTAATGAGCTGTTAAGGCGTCGGAACACCGAATACGGGACAAATACAGGGCATTAAAAGAAATACAGAACATTTGGCGTCCCGTATAAAATAAATAAATTACCAGGACAATGGGACAAAAAAGAGGACTTCCCGTATAATACAGGACGGATGGTCACCGTATATATACAGCAATACTAACAAATCTCGCACTATACGAATATTTTGTTTACAAAGGTTTAACAATTACACGCGTCACTAATAACCGATCTCGCACTACGCTCTATACTTAGGCTTTCCGTCGCTTCCGCGAAGGTTGTTTTGCTGTATGCCTGCTCGTTATGCCCGTATGATAAGTACTACGTTTTTTGAAGTGAAAACTTCTTTAGCGGCGGGAGTGCTTGTTAATGAGTTGCTTTACATACATACAAATGTTCTAGTGCAGGGGTGCTCATGCGGTAGCTCAATTTGCTCAATTGGCTCAGTTGGCTCACTTACAACAAACACAGAATTCGTGGAAGCACAACACGAAAAAAGTTCACCGACAAAAATCTATCGACATTCAGCAGGCTTACAAAATACCACTGTGGCTCACTTACAACAAACACAGCAAAACAAGCGTTGACTCAGCAAAAACACTCCTGCCTCGCTTTGGCTCGCATATGCTCAGCTTTATGCTTGTATCATTGATTTGTTATTTAGGGGTTGACATATTTTCTGCAATTCCCAGAACGATGTTGTTGTAATTGGTATTGACGTTGTTGTCGTTTGGCTCAGTAACTTAAATTTGTTTAGCACCTCTGTTCTAGTGCACTCGGTTTGCTTGCTATGATTTGCCGCTATGTTACTTTACCACTTCACTTGGTTTATACATTTTACTTCACAACAGAATTCAAGCGCTGTCGTCGCTGTAGCAAACGCTGTTTCGAATATTGAAGTGTTTGTTTCATCCCTGCTAGCTTTTTGAAAGATCTGTATGTGTTATACCAACTCGCTTTCTTTTACAACGCTCTTATCAACTTGCAATGTTGTGTGTCCAGACACCATTCATTGCTATAAAATCTTTGATTTGCAAAGATCCTATAAAAGTCTAGACATCAACTTCGGCTCCTGGTATCATATCAAAACTCTAGAGGTAGACGTCGCCACGCCGCAAGTAGTTATATATTGAGCCTAAAAATATGCGCTACATACGCTACAGCGGAAATGGACGACACGCCATTTCTTTAAATGAAACTAATTGCTGCTATATGTATGTATATACTAGGCTTCTGTTCTCTTTTCAGTGTAAGTTGAATTATTTTAATAACTATTGCAAAATTTTATACAGACAAGACTTATATAGTCTATATAGACTAATATAAGATTGCATATAGTTTTTTTCGTAAATGCTTAGATGTCGTACTAGCACATCAAATTTTCAACCCTTAATTTGAAAATTGAATAAAAAGAGAACGGTTAATGACCAAA
>NW_023469720.1:0-5250 GCF_013731165.1 Rhagoletis pomonella | reverse complement strand
TTTTTGGGGATAGGCTTTCGGTGCTTCATCCTCTGAAAAAAATACGGTCTAAGTATGTTCTATTCAAAATGGATCTTTGAGCAGAGTAGGTGTCTTGGTATATGCAAAAAAATACAGGTTTAAACATGAAAATAAATTTATATTTTCACTACACATATGTTACTATATCTGAAGATTCAGCTACGTGGAGTCCTGGTTTCGCCTGCGTCGAAGCCTTCAGTCAGCGCGATCTCGATAAACTTCTACCATGTTTTAGCTCCTACCGCATGAATTTCTGAAGTGTGTTGCAACTGTTTGCCTGATCGACATACATTTGTATTTTGCCGAGATATATACTGATTTTTCCACTGTCGCGCCGATTTGTTACAGTTCTTGACATAATCTTAAAAGCATATCGCTCCCGCAATGCAGATCGTGACAAAAGCAGCAGCAACACTAGCAAACGCTTAACGGCGCATCGCGGCGGGCGGACAATCTACACACATGATTACTACTGTTGGAAACTGTCTACATCGTGCTATGTACCTGTTGCTACCATGTCAGTTAGAATTTCGACATAATTAGAGCAGCAGCTACAATGGAAATTTTTGTACAGTACTAATTTTTATTATATTTTTGCTCGCTTAAGCAAGCCTTATGTTTGTCTCCCAGCATTGGCTGGGTTTGTAGACACTGGGTGTATGTACACTAGGCCGTATCAGAAATAAACAGTTCGCCGTAAACCTTCAAATCGAAAGTATTTTTGCAAGGCAGTTCGGGGAAAAAACTATTTTTTTTTTGCCGAACGTAGGGGTCTCCTATTTACATTTTTCGTCATACCATTGGAATTTACAGTCGCAGCTTAAAGTATGATGTATTGATGTTTATTTTGGTTCATTGACCTTAACGACCCTAATATCAGTAAATTAAAGCTCACCGAAAATCATTAAACTTTTGCTCAAGAAGTGTTGTCATTATTCCAGTAGAACTATTAAAAAAAAAAATGTAGATGTGTTGGTGTCCCCGAAAAATTTAAAAAGGCGACCCCTAGATTGACCGAAATTTTTTTTTCGAGATTTTAAGGTGGTACGATCTAATGTACATACCTAGCAAATGCTAGCGAGTAGGAGCATACATCTATGTATGCGCCACAAACCAAATCTGCATATCAACACTCCTCCTTAACCGTCTTACTGCGCACATAGTTATGCCTCACTCTCTTCCTCTACTCTACACTCATTTTGTGACATTATCAATCGTTGGCTTGGCATCTTTGCATATTGAAATCTCTGAATCACTGCTAGATCATTGGTTCATTGCTCCAATCATTTGGCGGTTGCATGAGTATTCCAAGAAATATATTTGTATCTACATATCCGCATATGTATGTATGTAGCTAGATCCTTGTGTTTGCATAGCTCTCTTATACTACAGCGTCTTATCTTGATCTTACGAAATTTCAGCGTAACCAAGATTAATGTTGATGCTTTTTCAATTACAACAGTGCAACATTTACAACAACCACAAGCAGTGGTGTAACGTTTGTATGTAGGCAGCAGGGCGCGATCGACAGCAATTGGCAGCCGTTGAAAAAATTTGGAGTAAAAATGCAGGCGCCAACATCTTCGACGTCATCGTCTATTGCCCATATTTAAAAATATACATACATACATATGTATAAATGTATGCGCATATGTATGTGTAGACCCTACGCTTGTTGGTGTCCCCAAATCATTTAATTTTTATTTTTTTTTGGGTTTCAATTCATTGGCATATTGAATTTCCTAATGCTTGTCGAACATTCAAATTCGATTTCAGCCAAATTGCGAGCTCGAATGACAAGCGCTGGAGAGACAGACACACACTGGTTCATTCTCATACCTAACTACATATTGAAAGATTGGCCAAAAAGTCGTTTAGGGTTGCCAGATTTAGCTTGCATTCGAACTGTGACGCATCAGATCTTTCAGAATATCTTTCCGTGTGTCCTTCGACTTATTATAACTCTTAATTCGTCCTCATAAACGAGCTTGATTAGTGTTGTTGCAAATGGAGTCAATCACCCAAGGGCCGAGAGAGAGAGAGAGATGTAGACCATCAAGACGTAGTAGTCATTGACATCGAGGCAGATGATGTCTTGTGGGTATTGCCAACCTGTTTGTCACCCCAGAGCTCTGGCGGTAGAGGTGGTTGTTGAGACGTCTACACTCTTACGATCGCTCTTGAGACAATGGCTCTCATGCATAAAAAGTGAGCTTAAGCTCAGACCTAATTTTCCCAAAGATCAAGTGAGCTCAAGCTTAAGACTTTGTCTGAAACTCGAGTCGGAACTAAAGCTCACTTTTTATGCATGAGGCCCAATGTTTTTTTATGACGTAAAATCGTTCCTCCAGTTGAAATGGTGTTTTTCTGCTCTTTACGAAGCAGAGAATGGGACAAATATAGCTAGTGCAGTTTGTCATTCAATATTTTTGCGATACCCTTCGCTCGAGCGACCAGGGCCAGACGTCAATCCTAGAAGAGTTCTCTCTGCAGCCCCAACGCCATCACATCTTGGTTCGTTCTTCGGTAGAGGGCTCTGATTTTTAGTTGCTTACCAAGCCCGTAGTAGCAGCTGTTGGTAAGAGTTATCTCTTACTTTATCTACAGGCTGACGTTAGTCGGGGTGATAATGATGTGGCCTAGAAAGAGAAAGTCCACTACTTTAAAGATATTACTACCTACAGTGATGACAGGTAATAAGGTCAATGAAAATAAGGTCAATTGACTTTATTTCCCACTCTGGTGCGAAATAAAGTTAATTGACATTATTACCTTTTCAAAAGCGAAATAAAGTCAACAAAAATTTGGAAGTAGAGTCATTGACGCTATTTCCTCATTCAAATGGAAATAGCGTCAACAATGCTTAAAGAATGTCGATTCATGGAAAAAAATGTTGTTCTTACAATAAACATTGCCCCGTAAGTTTTTTTTTTAATAGATGAAAAAGGTTATTGTAAATCCTCAGTGTTGTGATATTAATCCACACACAATCATGAACTACCACCATTTGATTTTATTAAAAAAATTTAAATTACGAATATGTAAAAACACGATGGGAAAAACTAAACGCCTGCGCACAGCTGGAATACGAGAAATATTTGAAGAAAGAGTATAGAAATGATAACTTGCAAAACATGTTTCGTTTCCACAAAAATAAAGCGAATACTATTAAATTGAAGAAATAGTCCATGTCCAAGAACCCAGAGGAACACTGAAAGAATTCTTTGTTTTAAATTAGCATATTTTGAACGAATTCGGAATGTCTAAGGAGGAAAAGAAACCAACTTTTCTATAAGGAAACAATTATAGAAAAAGAATTTTCTTACACTGTATTCATGTCTCCGCCAGCAATTTGTGACGACATCATTTAAAACCAGCTAAGGAGAATGACGACACTATTTATTAGATGGCACATTCAACGAACCAATGTGCCAAAATGCGAGGATAAATAATTATTGATTATTTAATATTGGGACCGAGATCATATAAGTTAATTGATGGTTTTCACACACTTTTGAAACACAAATTATATGCTTTTTTACTGCAGACAAGTTGTTGCCCCAAAACACAGCAGAAATCTTCCAATCAGGGCTGCCAACTATTCTTAGTTATGAGGTGCCATATTGAGGATAAAAAAGTGCCAAAATGTGCCAAATAGAAAAATAAAAGTGACAAACAAGGTGTCATTCCTTTTAATCATTCACATTTCGCAATAAAATAAAGCTACATTTCCCCAACAAATGTCAATGATAAAATAAGATAAACCAGTTGAATAGCCTTTATAAATTAGAAAATTTTAGTTGAGAAAAAGAAGTGCACGCAAAGGATTTCACAAAAATGTATTGAAATGTTAATTTTTTTACAAAAGTGCCATTTTGGCATTTTGTGCCAAATTGAAAAATTAAGTGCCATTTGAAGTAAAATAGGAACAAATGGCACGGTTTGAGCCAAGTTGGCATCCCTGCTTCCAATAACTTACAAATATAAAAATGTGAAATATCGAGAGCTTGAATTCATTAATACCCTCTATCTGCAATTTGCACAAAAACTAATTTGTGATTTTAGAAACCATCTGGGACTTATTACCTGTCGTTATATAAGGTAGCATTAATATCACTGATGACAGTTAAAGCTTAGGTGGATTTTTATATCAGAATCTCATCTTTGTGAAAAGTGTGCAGATAGGGGGTATTATTGAATATAAGCCCTCGATGTTTAAAATATAGGAAAATTTTATTTCAACGTATACAAAACATAAATCTACCTGCGTTACAGCACGGCGGGAGACGGGGAAGGGGGGGCCGGGGGGCCGCGGCGTAGCATGACGTGGTGTGCGCGCCGGTCGCACCAGGGTGGGAAATAAAGTCAATTGACCTTATTTCCTCTTATTACCTGTCACCCCTTACAGTGACGTGTGTCCCGATACGTGAGACTCTGGAGGTACTTTGTCTTTTCGCATTGCTCGTTGGAACAACTTTTTATGTCTCCTTCTCTAATTAGCAATACGAAAGAATCATCGCGCTTTTACCGCTGCCATGACCACTCGGGTTGGCAGCTCGCGGTGGTCTCCAACGACGAGAACTTGACACTTCGCAGTCATCTTAGCTGGTCAAAAATCTGCGGGGTGGCTGACTTAAATTTATGGCCATGGAAGCTGTCACTACCTATATGGAAAATATCTCTGCATAAAAGACACGCCTGTATTTGTCTGTTATGCAGGTCTCTCCGAATTGAGATCGGTTATTAAGAACCTATTCCTGAAATTGTGAACTCATCACCAATCAACTGGCAATCGATCGATTTGCAGTGATTTTGTATCGATCGTTTACAAATTTGATCGCATCTTGTTCGCAGCGCTCTAATGGCGACCCCGCTAGCGGCGCTGCAGCGCTCCTTGGCCATGTAACACTTTGTGTGCTGTTGCTGTGTTGGTTGTAGTGCCGGTTGTGGTGGTGGCGCTGCTGCTGACGCCATACTTGGGTTGCAACTGTTGCACAGTTGACTTGATTGTCAATTGCAATTTGTTATGTGTTGCGCCTATTTAATGGCTTAAATGTCGAAGACAAGTACATACATATATATATACATACAGCATACATTCAAGAGTACCAGCTATTCGTGGCACACGTTGCATGCAACTTCCATATTAGACAACATTAATGTGGCAGCAGGCGCGTAATTTGTTTGCGATATTCTAAGTATCTACGTGGCTATTAGATTGAAGTTTGT
>NW_023469719.1:1063-5250 GCF_013731165.1 Rhagoletis pomonella | reverse complement strand
TTTTTTTTTAAAAAAAGTTATCAAGCTCTTAAAAAATCACCCGTTATATGTGCGCCTTGGGTAGTCCTGCCAAAATCTTCTTACAATTCGAAGTCCACTTTCTTAGTGGGAAGCTGGCGGTGTTAAGAGCTTCAATTACCTCATCTCTCATTTGTATTGCAGTTGTGCAATCGTGGGCTCCAGCTAGGACGTCATCGACATACATATACTGCTTCAAAATCTTTGCTGCCAGTGGAAATCTCGTTTTCACATCATCTGCGAGCTGGTGTAGCGTCCTTATTGCCAAATATGGAGCGCAGTTTACTCCAAACGTCACGGTCTTAAGTTCGTAATCCTTAATTTCTTCGTCCGGGGATTCTCTGAAAAGAATTCTTTGAAATGGGGTATGCTCCTGATGGAGCATAATTTGCCTATACATCTTCTCGATGTCTGCATTAAATACGTATTTGAATAAGCGCCACTTTAAAAGTAAGCAAACCAAATCCGCTTGCAGAATAGGCCCGGGGTATAATATGTCATTTAAGCTGACTCCATTTGACGTGGGACAAGACGCGTTAAACACCACTCGCACCTTCGTTGTTATGCTGTCCGGTTTCACGACGGCGTGATGTGGTAAGTAGTATGGCCTGTGTGCTGGTTGTTGCGCTGTTTTCCTCACGGGGCACATATGGTTGAGCTCGATGTACTCCTTCAGAACCCGGTCGTATTCCGTTTTCAACTCCGGTTTCCTGATATAACCGGCCTCGCTGCGCAAGAATTGCCGTGCTGCTCCAGTCCTTGAAAGGCCGAGGTTAATTTCGTCTGGGAATTCCCGACGAAAAGGTAGAGCCACCACATACCGTCCTTGCTCATTCCTCGTGGTCGTCTTAGCGTACAACTCCTCACAAAACGCATCTTCGGGGGTAATTTTCCTTTTGGTGGAAACTTCTTCTAACTCCCAAAACCGAGTTAGCTGGTGGGTTGGAGTTTCTGCGCCGTAAGACACAGAAGTAGTGAAACTCCTCGTGGTCGTTGGTGGTATTGGTCCCGTCAAAATCCAGCCGAACACCGTTTCCTGCGCTACGAGTGACCCCAGAACATTC
This sequence comes from Rhagoletis pomonella, assembly GCF_013731165.1. Taxonomy (NCBI): domain Eukaryota; kingdom Metazoa; phylum Arthropoda; class Insecta; order Diptera; family Tephritidae; genus Rhagoletis; species Rhagoletis pomonella. The sequence goes on along the minus strand of NW_023469719.1, from coordinate 4,168 downwards.
CTTTGGACCTTGTCCCTTATGACTGCTGGGTAAACATCCGCTCCAAGAATTAGGTCCACTTGCTGACTCCTGTAAAAATTGACATCGGCTAGCCGTAAGGGGGGCAGTGAATCAAGATGCCCTTGATCCACTGTAAACTTCGGGAGGTTTCCTGTTAATTGGGGTAGAACCAGACCTCATGCCTCGATTCTAAACTGGGGGTTTATAGGAGAACCTATAGCCAGATGCGCGACTTTTCGCGCATTTGCCGATACCGTGGCATTTATGCCCGATACCTGCGTATCAACCGCACGCGTTGGCAGCCTGATGAGTCTCTGTAGTCGCTCCGTGATGAAAGTTCCCTCTGATCCAGAATCCAGTAGGGCTCTGGCCTCATAGTTAACTCCTGAGTGGCAGATGTTCACCATAGCAGTACCTAAAAGAATGTTCCGGTTGCTCGCCGCAAAAAGCGCCTGCACATTGCTGGTGCCTGCGGGGGGTTGCTCAGATCGTGAGTCCTTGTTCCTCGGGGGGGGTCGCTGTTGCGAAGAGTTGGCCTTCTGTGGAGCTAAAGTTCGATGTAATAGTGAATGATGCCTCTGGTGACAGCTCCAACAATTAAACGGACTCTTGCAATCCTTCGCGATGTGTGAATGCGCTAGGCAGTTCATACACAAATTGTGTTTTCTGACTAAGTTGAGGCGATCCTCAACTTTCATTGCCAGAAATTTGGGGCAGCCCTTTAGAGCATGAGATTGTTCGGGGCATAATCTGCATGCGGGCTGCGAAAACTGACCGTGGTGTGCCGATACCTTCCTTTCGTACGTCGCTGCGGGTTGGCGATTAGGTACAGGCTTTACTGCGCGTGCACTTCGGATATCGGACACCGTTTCTAACGTCTGGAACCGACTTGTGAGAAAGCTGTCTAATTCCTCCCACTTTGGAATTTCCGCCTTTCTCACAATGCCTTGTTCCCACAACGCCAGCGTGGTATCCGGTAACCGACTCGATACTAAGAACACAAAGATCGCATCCCAGTTCTCAATATCAATCCCGTACATTTCTAAAACGGATATACAATTATTAACTGCCCGCTGTAAATTTTTAATTTCCGTCCCGCGTTCACTCGTTACCGATGGTAGGTTAAAGAGCGTTTTTAATTGGCTATTAACCATTATCCTCTTATTTTCATAGCGGTCGGATAAATTTTGCCAAGCAGTCGCGAAACCGTCGTTAGTCAAAGGCGATTTTTTTACGATATCTTTCGCTTCACCACGGGTCTTTTGATTCAAGTGGTACAATTTCTCTACCGGGGTCAAACGCGAATTGTTAATATAAATTGCCGTAAACAAATCGCGGAAAGATGGCCACGACATGTAATCACCGTAAAAAATTTCTGTGTCACATGGAGGTAAATGGATACTCGAGCGGGCTGGGGGTTCAATCTCGCGATTTACCGGATTAACTGTCGAACTACTTTGCTGCGTGAACGTCAGGTTATGAGCCGTCTCTCCCATCAATGCGCCGCACGTCAAGTATGCTGAGTAGCAATCCTGATATCTGCACTTCGCCAGCCGAAGTGCAGCCTGCCCGGTTTCGTCGTCCGACACCTTTTTCGAGTAGTCATCGAACGCATCCTTCACCTTGACCCAGAGCGCCTTCAGTTCCTCCTTTTGGATCTCCAGTGAAAAAATGGAATGGCTGCTACACGGCATGTTGTTGAAGCCCGCTTCGAATTCCAACAATGCATCACACGCCCGCGAAAAATCATTAACATTGGCCATCTTTCGAATATTAATTTAATTAACACGAAAAATTTAAAAACAAACGTCAATTGTACTACTGAACCTCGAGGTAAATTACTATTTTCGCGAATTATCGACAACGACGTCAAAAAAAATTGATAAAACAACGTACTATCAATTAATTTAATTAAAGCGAGAAATTTAAAACAAACGTAAATTGTACGACTGAACCTCGGGGGTATTTACAATTTATACGCAATAAAAAAGTCGTGGAAAAGGTGTATAGAAAAATAACTTTCTTTAATATATTTAACCTTCAGTTAATATATATACAAACTGTATTCAATTTAAATTTTATTTATTATGTCAAGCAAAAAAAACTTTATTATGGCTCGCAAAATTTCACGGGTTATTTGTACTAAGCCTATATCAAAGGAGTTTTCTCTCAGTGTACCGCACAACCTGAGGGATTCTTTGGTGAACAAAAATTTATATAATGTGGTCCGTATACGGGCCTTCTGCCTCAACCACTTTTTCTCAATACTTAAAAAATCACGCCAAACACTTCAAAGGTGGCGCGGTATAAAACGTAAAACTGTAGAAAAACTCAGAAAAAGTTTGTAGGAAGTCTTTATTTAATTTATACAACAACAAAGAAGCTAAACAAAATTCAATAATTGAGGTTGTCGAAACTTAATTTGATTTTTGCTCAAAACACAAAAACAAAAACACTTTTTTGTAACGGACGCTGAGTCCCGCAATTCGTGGCACAATTTCACCTTCTTTCTTTCCTTTTTTTTTTTTTTTATATATATATAAACACAACGGTGTGTGGATACGGTAACCCAAAGGAATTTCCGCTATTCCTCCACCACTTTACCGCTCGAATTTCGCGAAAAGGAACGGATTATCCTACCCCGATACCGTTTAAATTTCGAAAATGTATACGTATTAAAAAAAAAAATATATATGTATATATATACTTATATATGGAAGGGGTGGCTCTGGGACTCACGCACGACCTATTGCAATTTTCGCACCCCTTTCCCAGTCGTTTTTCGCGAATAGACGTGGCAAATTGAAAGGCTTACCTTATCTTACAGCTTACTCTGTTGCCACTAATGGGGCTGTGCTCCCGCGATGGGCCACTTGGTGGGGGCCTTGCTGTTTAATTTGCTCCCGCGGTGGGCCACTTGGTGGGGGCCTTAGTTTGGCGATGTTGCTCCCGCGGTGGGCCACTGGTGGGGGCCTTGCGTTTAATTTGCTCCCGCGGTGGGCCACTTGGTGGGGGGCCTTGCTGGTGCGAACTTTCTATCGCGGTGGACCACTTGGTGGGGGCCTTTAAATTGCGTGTTGCTCCCGCGGTGGACCACTGGTGGGG
>NW_023469719.1:0-1053 GCF_013731165.1 Rhagoletis pomonella | reverse complement strand
GGGGCCTTTAAATTGCGTGTTGCTCCCGCGGTGGACCACTGGTGGGGGCCTTGCTGGTGCGAATTTGCTATCGCGTTGGACCGCTTGGTGGGGGCCTTGTTTCGCACTGAACGCCTGACTGTATGGCACCTAGTGCCGGCGTTCAGCACTTGCGCCTCCTCAATGGCAATACAGCCGGCGCTCTTACTAACTATCGGCCGCTGGTAGGGGCCGTGCAGCGAGGCGCACTGACGCCTGACGGTATGGCACCTAGTGCCGGCGTTCCGCACTCGCGCCTCGACAAATGGCAATACAGCCGGCGCTACTTTTAACCTCACTGCACTTCACTTTCACTTTCACTGCACTTACTCTTTACACTTACCGCCGGAGCCCTGGCGGTATTTGTGCTGCTGCTTTTCTGGAGCGCTGGCGAAATTATTGTTGCAGTTGCTCCTGCAAATAAACACAATTAGTACTCCAAATATACTTACTATTCCAATACTTATGTATTTCGCCGCTACTCCAATTGTTGGGGCCAAATGTGTTGCTCCTGCTCCAGGTGTAGAAAAAAGGTGCTCCAACCAAACTGTCGTTCACTCACCTGGTCTTCTTGATGGTATTTACAAAGAAATACCAGAGAAAAGATTTGTTGCCAAAAACGTGTGAATTTGCTAATTGATTTTTTTTTTTTTGGTTATGTTTTTATTTTTCTTAGGGTTCGTTCGGAAACGTCAAACTGTTGGGGGTATTCACCAATGAATATAATAAAAACCAAAGATGGTGGTCGGTTTCACGGATGAATGCAATATAAAAGTTGTTTGATATGTTTAATTGCACACGATTCGACGTGTACAAGAAAATAAAAAGCGTGTTAACGGGGGGCGCGATAAAAATTCTCCTTTATGAAGGCTACTTGGCAGTTTATAAAAAATGTTTATTTCTTCGAAGTTTTATCACTTTTATTTTATTTTTAAGCAAATGTGGGTCAACCACGAAAAACTTCAAGCCTATCCGGCTCGAAGGACCATGTTCGGGACGGGGTGATTTGGGGGCCGGGAATTCCTCTTGAATTCC
>NW_023469718.1:0-5251 GCF_013731165.1 Rhagoletis pomonella | reverse complement strand
ACTATGAAATAATTTTTGGGATTTTTGTATTTTATTATTTTTTTTTTCAAGCTGTTGCTCGCACCATTTTGTGTGCGATAAAAATTTGACTTGTAAATTGTAAAAGTGTCAGAAAATTGTCAACAAAATCACCAAAAAAAAAAAAAATAAAAAAATCGGACGCAATGTCTGTAATGCAATGTGATTTTAATGGGCCACTTGTGACGCACATGATAGCCTTTGACAAACAAAAATAAGCATAAAATCAAAACAAAACAAAGCGAGAAAAAAAATTTAAATCAGAACAAAGCAGCGCGTAAAGAAAAAAAAAATCGAAAAACACTTGTAAAAAAAGTGAAAAATATAGCACTTAAATGGCCGGCATCGAGTGGCGTGGCGGCCACCACCCGGGCAGCAGAAACAGTGAAGTCGCCAACTCTTTAATTTGTCTGCGGCTGACTGGGGTTTTGTTATTTGCTTTGCGTCGATGGCTGCTGCTTCATGATGCGTTTAATGGTGACCTTTTGACAGTCACAGTCTGCTTGAATCCTTTCCAAACGCCTTATGCAGATTTATTTTTGATTTTATTTTATTTTTGAAATTTCAAATAAATCGCTGCTCTGCGTATATTAAAGTTCAACGCCTAAAAATAATCTGCCTAAATTTATTTTGCATCATTTCACGCACATATGTAACCACAGCCAACACTTGCTTGCCCCTTCGACTCGCAGCATGCTTTCCATCAATTTCTCGTTGCGTATATTTAAAAATATTCATTTGTCTCTGCCAGGGTTGTTGGTCCCTCTGTGCGCCCGTCTGTTCGTCTGTTCGTCCGTCCGTCCGTCCGTCCGTTTGCTCTTTGTTCGCCCAATGCGACGTTTAGGTGTGCTATTGGAGGGTTCGTTAAGTCGGTTGTTGGCTCACGGCATGCATTTCGAAAATAAATTACGAAAAAAAAGTGAAAGCGCGAATGCGTGGGTCGATTGTCGCACAATCTAAAAGGCAAAACGACAAGTGAAAATAAAAATTTGATTTAATTTACAAAAAAAAAAAAAATAAAAAAACATGCTAATTCTCGCAGGTTCATAGGGGCGAGTCTTAGAATCGCTTACAACTTGCTTGCTGTAATGTGTGAGATTTTTGTGAAAATTGTTCTTGGGTTGTAGAAAAGATGTAGACGTACACAACAATATTCACATACATAAAGAAAACAATATTATTATAGAGTAATCAAATTAAAAATAAATGTATGCATTAATTAAAAATATTATAAAAATATGTGAATATATATGTACATAAAATTAATACTTAAGACTTAAGCAGCAATAAAAAATATGGAATAAAAAAGCTCCAAAATTAAAGAGTAAAAATGGAAATTATGTAATTAAAAATAAAAAGTAATAATGAATTGCAAAGTAAAGTACAATAAATATTGACTTACTGAATAAAACAAAAGTATTTCACAGGACATAGAATAAAAACAAAAGCCAGTTAAAAAATATGACGAAATATAAAAAATTTAAATAAAAAAATAAAAGTTAAATAAAGCGAAATATAATTACATACGATAAAATTGAGTGCAATAAACCAAAAATAATAATTAACAAAATAAAAAATTAATAGGAAATCTAATTAGAGAAATTAAAATGAAATTAAAAAATATCTAATACAATAAAAAAGCTACAATATAAAAAAATAATGACAAAATAAAATAAAAATAAATTTAGAATAACATAAAGAATAAGAAAATTTAATAAAAATTATTTTCAAATAAAAATAATATAAACGAAATAAAAAAAACGTAAGAAACCTAATAATAAACAAATAAAGTAATATATAACATTAAAAAAATAATAAAACAAAAAAAAATTAATTGAAAAGAGTTAATAAATGCTAATGAGTAAGATAAAAATATGCTATAAATAAATAAAATATAATAAGTAAATAAAATGCAATACACAAATGCCTAAATTGTAATAATAAAATTATTAATAAAATATCTAGTACATATAAAAAAAAAAAATTATAAACAAAAAATTAAATAAAAATCAATTTAAAGTAGAATAAACAATAAGGAAATTGAGTAAAAATAAATTTTGAATGAAATCAAACTAATTTTAAATAATAATGAAATAAAATACATAGATAATATAAAAAAATAACAAAAAAGCTATAAACGAATAAAATGTAATAAGTAAATAAAATGTAATAAACAAATAAAATATAATAAGGAAAAAAGAAAAAATTCCATTATCAAATTAAACGAAAAAAATAATTATAAAATAAGATATAAAAAAAACTAAAAAGATAAATAAAATAAATGAATATGAAGTAAAGTAAAATAAAAAAAGGAATAAAAAATTTAAAAATAACATAAATAAAATAGTAAGATAAAATATAAATACTATAAAATTATTAAAATACAAAATGAATAAGTACTTAAATTAGAAAAGAATAAGTAATTAAAATAAACAATAATATAATACAGTAATATTATTAATAAAAATAATACAGAGAAAGATAAAATTATATTAATTTTAAACGAAAATTTAAAACAGTAAATGAAATAAAATAATAGAAAGAAATATTTAAAAAGATTCAAAAGAAAAAAATTTATAAACAGATAGTTGTACAAAAACCATAAACCGAAAAATATGAATAAAAGTAATTTTTAAGCAAAAATAAAACCGACTGCAAATCTCATATAAAAACTTAGGAGTACCGTTAATCTTTTCATGATCCAATGATCGGATCTAAACCAGAATAGTATGGGACCACCTCTGAGGCACTACCTTTCCGATGCAAAGAACTTTCGAAATCGGTTGACGTGGTCCAAAGTTATGCGGTAACATACATAAAAATAAAAACAAAAATATTCCGACGAATTGATAACCTCCTCCTTTTTTTGAAGTCGGTTAAAAAATACAAAAATAATTGCCAACTTCTAGGTAGTCAATGTTAAAATGATAGTTGACTCGTACTCCAAGGTTCTTTTGCCAGCGCACAAAACCTGCAGTTTGTGCCTTAAGAGAGTATCTCATATTTCCAGGCGGAGACCAAGCAGTCGCTCTTCCTATTAAATAACACACACCATAGGTTAGAAATCTTAGAAGATTTGTTTGGTATACTTTGTATGAATCATAGAAAGGCATACTCATAAGCTCCGCTGGGCCCACATTTTCTCAGAACGTCAGCCCTTTCGTTGCCATAAAGCCGCAAGGGGGGCTCGATGCAGTTTTACAATAGTACTCCGAAAATATTCGCAGTCAGAGATTTGAACTGGGCAAGATATCCGCATGGAATATGCTACTTTTTACTGAAATTCATCTCCAAATACGCCTGCCCCAGTATGTGAAACATGGGATTTTCAATGATTGATAGGTTTAATGCTCTACCAGAGCCCTTTCATTGTCTACATAGTAATAGCAACTTATTGCTAGTTGTGCGAGTTGATTTGATATGAGTTTCCAGTGACAACGCCCGTTTTAAAATTCCGCCAAGAGTATAGCAGTTAGATATATTGGCACTCTCTTTTGCTAGTTATTATTCATTAACAACAGTCATTACTTTTTTCTACTGGGCTATTAAAGTATTATTATTATTATTTTTTAATATGTATACACTTTTTATCTCGATATAATAAAACTTGAATGGTTACCAGACCTTTTTTATTTCACTTTCACTTCTTTAAATTTTAATCTGTTTCTTTTTTGTATAATATCGCCAAAATTTAAGAACTCACAACAAAATAAATTATTATTCAATACATAAAAAAAAACAAAAACATAATAATAATAATGCAAAATAAAATTGAAAAACAAATCAGACTACTCTTATATTCGAGTAAATCATTCCTTCTTACTTTACTTTTCTCAATATATTATAAATTTGTACGAAAAAGAAATAATTTCTATTTTCTACGCATCAAGCAGTGGAAGTGGAAAAAATGTTGTCTGTATGCGCATGAGCATACCTACGGCTTTTGGATAGATTGACTGTGCTGAGGGTAGCGAAAAAAGAAAATCACGAGTTTTTGGCTCAGCGCAAAAACAAAAAAAAAAAAGCTAAAATTGCCGCGCTCGTAAATTTGCAACGTCAAACGGAATACACAGCTAGGAGAAGCCGTGATGCGAATAAGTCCAAAAAAATTTTTTTGACTCTACATTTAGTTGTCAACAGCTAAACTTTGTATAAAAATGTGTGTATACTCTAATCCTTTAAGAAGTGGGCGTGTTCACTGATCTTATAAAATAATATACATATAATTAATGCATCAATGTCATATGCATATATTGCTTATATTAAATATTGACAGACTTTTGCCAATATTTGCTTATTTGCAGCGCTGTTGATTGCTATGATTGGTGGCAGTGACGGCGGCAGCGTTGCCAATTGCATACATTTTTAATTGCTTACATTAAATTGACATATGTTTGTATTTACATATTTATATATCTGGTAATTGAAGTGTAAAAAAAGATTTCAGTGATTTATATCGACGTTGTTGGTGGCCTCAGCTTCGGCAAGCGCGACATTTGCGACTGGCGTTTAGTATAAATTTGACAGTGTCTATGTGCATTAAAATAACAACAGTTTTTCGATCATATTTCCATAATTGATAATTTATTGTTTTTCGGTCAAAAGTAATCGATATTTTTTTTCGATTGTACATATGTATGTATTTGATCTATAAGCTTTAACTTTTCCATCAAAATTAATCGTTAATGTAAAAAGTTTATTTTTTTTTTAATAGCATTGGTTCGATAATATTTCATCGATAAGTTATAATTTTTACATTAAATTAACGATAAAAATAATCGAAGTTGTTAAACTTTATCTAAGCGATCATATCCATATTCAAAAATAAAGTAATTGTTAAATGGATATTTTTTCGAAAAATAAAAAAAACCGCATTATTTCGATGAAAAATAAACGTTAATGTTAAAATTTATTTTATGATTTTTATTTTTCGATCATACGTATTTCTTGCTATTCTTAGATTTTTATATTTTGAGTGAAATTTAGTCGCTCTTCTTGGACTTTTCTATCTTTATAAACACAAAGCGATCACACTAAAATTTAATTCCAGTCGCAATGATCGAACTGATCGAACGAACTCAAATCTAAGAGCGCGACAATTTTCGTTCCAAAAGTTCATTTGATAATATATCCAGAAAATATTATCGAAATGATAAAATACATACGCACATAGCTGTAATAAAAAATAAAAGTAGTAAAATATTTATTTTCAAATGGTTGAAAGATGAGAAAT
>NW_023469717.1:0-5251 GCF_013731165.1 Rhagoletis pomonella | reverse complement strand
TGTCCAAGTTTTTGGTGCTTTTTGAAAATCAAAAGTTGGCAACACTGATGGAGAGTGCACTCTCAGAGCGGCGCTCTGCATGCTTGGGGTGCGTATGTACACTTTAGATATATGTATATACATACTCAGATGTGAACAGTAAAATACGTGCCTAATAAATTTTGTATGAAAATATTGGCCCGTAGTCATAGTCAAAATAAAGTCGACTTTAAAGTTAGTTGCAGCTTTTTTGACAGATATCCCATTGAAAATTATGTCAAAAAGCTGCAACTAACTTTAAAGTCGACTTTATTTTGACTATGACTACGGGCCACTATTTTTAAATACGAACATTTTTAAACGATAATCAAATATAAAGTATTCATTTTTATGATGTATTTCATTCTTCATTTTTACTATGCATTATTTCCCTCAGTGTAGGCTTATTTAAGCTGTAAGAATTAAATAAATAAATGTAATACACTGGATTGATATGAAAAGTAACATATGTATGTATGTGGGCATATGAACAACGACCGCTTAAAATCGATCTCAAATTTGTACTTTCGCTGTAGAATGTTATCCAGTTTGTCTATTGTCAATGAAATCCAATGCTTTGTACTGCATGCGCTCCACTTTTTTCGTTTTCAATGTCCTTAATTGTTTATAATGACTTTTGCTAAAATTTCAAAATCAAAAGTTATCAAAACAAATTCTTTGGGACTGAGAAATATTATTTTCTACTTTTTAGTCCATTTATAAAAGCGATGTATATTAAAAAGTTTTTTTATTTTATTTTATATATTAAGATAAGCACGTTGCAAGGAGAATAGGAGTATAGAAAAAATGTCGATGAAAAAAAATATTTGTTACCATTATTATCGTAAACTAAATGATAGAAAATTTGTATGTATATTTTCCTTCAACAGGGGGGAGGGCTGTAGTTTCAATTGCTGTTTGAGACTTCAGAATTACGCTACAAAGCTTTCTTGTCCAAAATACAAGGCAAAACCATAAGTTTTTATTCAAATATATAAGAAAAGTATTATATTTAATTATGCGCGTTTAAGGAAAAATTTAAAATTTTCTATACTTATAGGTGGCGTGATATTTACATAAAATCGAGCGTATTGCATTTGGATACACAAAAAGAACTATCCTTGGAACTGAACTGGGACAGAAATCGTGACCCTTCGCGACGACTTCTTCTAGCAGTTGATTACAAAAAAACTCTCAGTATGGATCAAAGTGGACAAGTTTTAGTTACATATCCTGATCGTACATTGAGCTTCAATTTTAATTCCCACAGTCGAGATTCAGAAAACTATGGCGATGTGTACGTCTCATGGGCAGTAAACGAATTTGTCAGTATAAAATATAATTTCATCCTAATGGGCGGAAATAATCTAAATACTAGGATTTATACTGAAATTCATACACCTTTTCAAGGTTGGCATAACAACCGGTTGGAGGCAGGTGCGTATTCCTTCGGCACCTTATTCGTAGCGAATGCATCTGTACTTTGGGGTGAAAATAAAAAAATAGAATTTATCTGTAAATCAGACATTAATATAGATGAATTTCCATTCAATTTATTTGTGCATTTCGGATTAAATAGTTCATTTGTTGAAATTCCATCAGTAAATATGGAAATGAATCATTGCCATGATCTTAATAAATTTGCCACTGATTTAAGTTTACTCTACGATAGTGTAAATGAGACTGCAAAGATATACAGTTGGAAATCAATTTGGGAAGTAAGTAAAAATCGGCAATATCAGAATATTAGTGGCACCATCTTGGTACTAAGTCCTCATAAAGAGTTTTGGAAAGGAAGCTTAGTGACAAAATTCTGCTTTAAGAATCAGAAACACGTACTCGGGGCTGCTTTACTAACATTTAATTTACGTGAAATCACTTTCGCTATGGATGGCTATATTAATAAATTTAACGATAACATGATAACGATTAATGTAACTACGCCCTTAAATAAGTTCCGCAAGATTGAGGGTCGCTTTGGCCTAATGGAAAAAGAACGACATGCTGTTGCTCAAATAAGGACTCCCATCACAGCTTTAGGCGTTGAAATATTGTTCGACATAAAGACTTTAACCGATTTCGATATTAAGTTTAGTGTGGCGACTCCTATAGAAAATCTAAAGCAAATGGCGTTATTCACAAAACTAAAAAGGGATACTGCGGACATGAGATGTATAATGAATAACATTACTGTTGGTTTTATTTTAACGTGGTTCACGAATGATTTGACTGACTTCGAATATTCCTGCAAAGTTTTTACTCCTCTTAAAGACGCAGAAGACAATGGTGTTGTTATAAAGTTTTTGAATAAAGATAAATTTGTGCTGAATTTACATTCTAAACTTTCACGTTATAGTTGCGGATTTCAGATAAGTGGAAAACCGAAATTACCGATTCTGAAACAACTTGGTGACAAAGTAATTGAGCTGGAATCGAAATATGATGACGATTTCAGACCACCAAAAATGGAGGACAGTGAGTACAACAACTTGGAAAATATGGACCATGAAAATTTTTTCTCTTACAATATTGAATTTCTGATGGACTTATTAGTCTGGCCTACTATTGAAGGGATGGTCGACATAGAAGAAGTATTCGACTACTATTTCACCACTGGTAACATCAAACTTCTAGAAGGTTATGTTGATATAAAAAACAACTTATACTTCCCAGACTATTTAAACGTAATAAATATCTTGAAAATAGAAACAACGTTTGAAACTTTAAGAGAAATTAAATTGATTTTGAGACATCATATGGACATAGATTTAGAAAACCTATATGAAAAGGTATATTGTACTGTTAGTAATCTTTCTAAAGGAGTAGGTTTCGAAGTCAGTTACAATAAAGTGATTAATTACGTAAAAGCGCCAGAACATCATTTAAAATTGAAATTGTCATTACCATCGGATGGAGAAATAGATATTAATGGAAAAAATGCACTTAGATGACACTCTATTCCAGGGTTATATAGAAACAAATGCAGGGAAAAAGAACTTTTCTTTGGCAGCGGCTTTTGAGGTAAGTGAATACATACATACTTATATGTTATGTTTTACTTTGTTTTTATTTATACATGCATGTGTTACATTAGAGCATAGAATATAAGGAAAAATCCCAGGCCCTCAGGACCTGAAGCTAAAAAAAATTGTTTCAATTATGTGGTTGTATCTTTCAAAGTAATTGCCTTAGACAAAAATGCTACAAAGCGGTTTGGTGCGGAATGATGAATATTTTTTAGGTAACTCTTTTCACCAAAAAATTAAGCTTATTGCATTTTTTGCAATCAGAAAACTAATTTTAATGTAGTTTTTTTAAAATAATTTTTATAAACATTTCCAAAAAATTGAATTATATGCGCTTTATATAATTTAAAGTATAATTCAATGCAGTTGTTTTAACATGTTTCTCCTTTGAGAAACATTGAAATTTAGGGGTATACAAGGCGTATTAAATTCAAAACTTAAGAAAAATCTTCATAACGTCTACAAAAACTAATTTTCAGTAAAAGGAAAAAAAACAGAACTTATTTTTCTAGGATATATTACATTAGTTAACTGCAGTAAACCATTAGTCACACTGATACTGTGAAATGAAAAATGGTGGTTTAACATCAGCATAGTAGTTACTTAATGACTGCGAAAATGGCCCATAATCTTTATTAAGTTGAACGGCCAATGACTTTGTTGGGAAAGTTTGTATGTAAGTACTCAAGGAATTTTGCCTTAGAATGGTTTTTCAAGGGTAATACTATGTTCAGGTTGAACCATTAACTCGAGTTTATGGGCCATTTTGGAGTTTAACGCTCTTAAACTCGGAGTTTACTATACAAACAATCTTTGTTAAACTCTCCTTAAACACCAGTTTTATTTGGAGTTTATGGCAATGCAACCCTTCTCTTTGACAGAATTTGGTTTGTGGTTTTGATAGTCGAAACCTGCAACCCGCTTGCCGACAATTAGCCTGTTTTCGTATTGCAGGATTTAATCAGAAATGGTCCGAGGTCGTTCCGTGCACATAAGTCTAGAATATCAACAATCTAGCTATGGAAAAACCAAAAATGTTGCTCGATAGAACTTTTTGTGCTGATTGCAACCCCACCAAAATTATCAGGCGGCAGTAAAAATGAAGAAGATATCAATGGTTATAGTTAAATTTTTTAATTTTTTTTTAATATTAATATCTTGTGAACAACATAAGCTATTAAAAAACTAATGACGGCAGAGAGACTTGAAATTTTCAGCATAGTTCCAATCACGATAACAATGTAATTAAAAATATAAATTAATTCCCTATAAGTTCCAGGGGTCTTGATACAAAGGCGGTCAAAACATAGTACAATTTATGGCTAACAGACCGTAATTTGCCAAAGAACGTAAAACCAGAGCAAAGCTTTTTATGGTGAATTCTAGATGTCAACCTAGTCTAGATATGAACCTCGTTGTAGGCATCATATCAAGGAGATACAACTAGAAGACTCTAGATGTCGTTCCGCCAGAAGAAGTTAAATATTGCCCCTAAATATATGCACATAGTTGCCAACTTGGTGCTTTAAGCACTAGATTTAGTGCTTTTTGAAAATTAAGACGCCAAAAAAAAATATTTAGTGCCTAGTGCCTTTTTTAGTGCTTTTCTCCTGAACTAAAATTACTCCAATATAGTTAAAACCTGAAATAATTTTTAAATATTTAAAGGTGCCACAGCTTTACAAAATTTTGAATTAACAAAAATCTACAAATTTAAATGCACTTAAATACAACCATGATTGATAAAAAGCTGAACTTGCAAACGAACCTTGTTCAATTCTATTCGCGTTGAAAATGCTAGTAGATATGCGAGTAAGTTAAGTATTTATTTTTTTTCTTTTCTAATTACTTGTAAAAATTTTTATTTTTGTACCACCTGAGTAAAACACATCGTTTCTTGGTGCTGAATCCAAATCTGGCCGCACAATTGCTCTAGCAGTAGAATTTTGAGATATCTTAACCTCAAAGTGCCAAAACCACGGTTTTTGGCGATATTTGAGGTTATATAATGAAAACATAATTTTTTTTGGCCATTTCTACTTAGGGCATGATTTTCGTTTGTTGGGATTAGATTTTTCTTTCTTGAGATATATATCATATATCAGTTTTAATGTGCAGTACTTCGATATTACGTCGTAGGCATGAGTCATTATAGCATGTGGCTTTTTAATCGTTATGAGCCAAAAAGTTTTGTGTATTGATTTATG
>NW_023469716.1:3874-5251 GCF_013731165.1 Rhagoletis pomonella | reverse complement strand
TTTTAGGAAGGACAACTCGGGGCCGCCGTGCGGCCCCCAACTTTAACTTTTTCGGGCTCACGGATGTGAGCTAGATGACTGGCGCCCGAGCAGGGACCCACTGAAAGTGTGGGTCTCTGAGGAAGGGCCTCCTTAATTGTGGGGTCTAAGGAAAAGGATCCTCTTAACTGCTGGAGTCCTTTTTCAAGTGGTCGTGACAAGTGATGAACAGTGTTGTGATAAGTGGAAGTGTTGAATGTGAAGGTGCTTATAAAATGTATGGCTTGTGCATCCACATAACAAAATATTTTGAAACCGTTGACTACCTTTGGGTATCCACCGCTTTATAACATTAGCTTAGCTCTGCGATCCCCAACTCCAGGGGCACTCCAGGGTATAAAAGCTCCCCTTCCTAGAAGGGGTCAAACCAAAGAAGTGAATAAAAATCAAATAGTGAACTGAATAATTTACGGATTGACCATCCATAACTTAATATCCTTGAAGCCGCGATTCACCACCTTCGGGGGGACCCTCCGGTTTATAATAGAAGCTTAACTCTGCGATTCCTTACGGGACCCTCCAGAGTATAAAAGCTCCTCTTCCCAGAAGAGGTAAATAAGGAAACAATAAAAAATGTGAGAGCAAAAAAATTAAAGGCTCTAATAGCCGAGTGATAAATTGTCGCTTAGACCTGTGACCCCGAATGAACCTCAGGCTAAAGCTGTAAATTACAACGTCATATCCTGCGGGTCATCAGCGACCGAACCAGGAATAACATGATATTAAGTGGACCTGTGACCCCGAAGACCCTCAGGTACACAAATAAATAGCATTTATTCAAAGTGAAAATTAAAACAAATTGACACCGTCCACGACTACGCCTTTACAATACTGAATATCCTGGCACGATCACATGGCTGGGTGAGTCCCTGACCCTATACTCCTAGGCAGATACTCACCTCATCGAAGGCCAATAGGTTAACATATCTTGTTTTCCTGCATTAAGCTGCCTGTGGTGTCTCCAGGGTACACATCAGAACACACTGGATACTGCTACTTCGATTTCTGCGGCATTTCCAGCGTACACATAAGAACACACTGGAAATTGCAATAGGTACAAGATTATGTTGTGAAGTAAGTTGTGCCTTAGTAGGTTGCCTTCAATCTGATTGTTGACGACTAAAAAGGATGACACAGCCCTTCCTGACCGAAACTCTTTCTTTAAAGACTAATGTGCCGTGAAACGCCAACCTGGTACATGTCGCCGTACACATAAGAACACGGTAAAAGTTTCACAAGTCTAATCGCGGCTCCTTTCTTATCTTTTTTGCAGGAAACTCTGAAAACGTAAGAAAGGAACCGACCTCCAACTCAAATCGAGACTGATTGTTTTTTTTT
>NW_023469716.1:2784-3774 GCF_013731165.1 Rhagoletis pomonella | reverse complement strand
AAAAAAAAAAAAAAAAAAAAGGTAATAACCGTGCAAAACGAAAAAGAATATTCTTGCTGGCATTACCCGGTACCTGATCGTATAAAACTTTGCAAAAAAAAAATAAAAAAATTCAATTTATAAAGAAAACGTGCATAAATATTTGAAACAAGAGATAATGGACGCACTAACGACAAAAGTAAACGAACTAACGGGGGGAATTAACGCTCTCCTCGAACAAATTAGAAAATTGGAGGGGCGTCTGACGGGAATTGAAAAAAATGGGTTAGGTTTAGAGGCTCGACTAGCACGAATAGAAGCGAGCAGCGCAATCCTAGACCAAAACCTTACCAGGATTGACGGTAGGCTAGGCAGTGTCGAAGGAGCAAATAGTGTGGGCAGTGTAGAAGGAGCAAATAGTGTGGCTCAACAAGGGAGCTCAGTCGCGAACACCCGAGCGCCAATGTCCGAACAGGACCCCAAGGAAATCGGAAGGCTCCCCGACTGTGTCAAAGAGCTGCAAACTTTTGAGGGAAATCCAGCTCAATATATTTCATGGATACATAATGTCGAAGGCATCCTTTCCGATTACGAAGTGATCAAGGAAAAACCTTTGTATAGGGCTATCCTTCAGCACGTTAGGCAAAAAATCCGGGGAGGGGCTGATGCGGCGTTAGTTGCATATAATGTTTTCGAGAGTGACTGGACTGAGATAAAAAAAGGTCCTATCACTGCACTACGCAGACAAGAGGGACATACGGACGCTAGAACACCAGTTAAATCAGTTGGCTCAAAGAAATTCCAAACTAGATGAATTTTATGCGACAGTTAACCACCAACTGTCGTTGATCGTCAACAAGATTAAATGCGACGATTATACGCAGGAAACGGTTTCCGTCCTCATAGAAACATACCGGAATAGGGCCCTTGACGTGTTTATTAGGGGTCTGAATCCTGAATTATCACGCATGCTAATAGTCCAGAAACCAAAAACACTTCCAGAGGCGTAAT
>NW_023469716.1:0-2684 GCF_013731165.1 Rhagoletis pomonella | reverse complement strand
GTTGTTGTTCCTACGAATAACCTGTTGCAAAACCAGCAGAGGCCGGCCATACCTCCTCGAGCCCGCACCAGTTATAACTGGACAAACAGAAACGCTGGCCAAGGATACAACAGAGTGCCATACAATAGGTTCCAGTCAAACCAAGAGTCCAACACTTCGCCTCCAGGCAGACCCACGGCTCCGAAACCTGCGGAGAAAATGGAAATCGATGGCAGCATTCAGTCTAAGCAGGTAAACTACATGAATCGACCTGCAAGCAACAACGCGTTTAAAAGAGGACCAGCATCATCAATTGAAAGACTTCCAAAACAGCAACGACTCTACAACGTGGAAGCAAGTAGCAGTGAGCCAGGAGAAGAAGAGGCTCAGCAGGTAAATTTTATGATGGACGGGCCACCAGCCTATTTCATATAAAGGCCGATGCTCTGTATTCCAGCATACCCTGCCTCACTTGCGTAACCAAAGACAATATTACCCTAAAGTTTCTTGTCGACACAGGGGCGAACAAAAATTTTGTGAATCCCAAACTAGCCGCCCGCTCAACTCCGGTTGATCCACCCTTTTCAGTGCAAACTGTTGCAGGGCCTGTTCCAATAAACAAAAAAATTAGTGGACAATTTTTTCACAGTATGGGGAATGATACTGTACTAACGTTTTATGCCCTACCAGGACTGACTTCTTTCGATGGTATAATAGGCGACGATACCCTGAAAGAATTGGGGGCTGTGATAGACAGGAAAAATCATACCTTGAAAATAGATCCGGGTATTGAAATTCCACTCAAGAACAAAACCGTTGGGGGCATTAATTTTTCTGAGGCATCGATCCCGGAGGCAGTGTTGTCCGCTTTGAAATCGCTACTTAAAAAATACTCACATCTCTTTGAGCCTTTGAGCGCAAAAATTAACATTAAAACGTCTGTCAGGGCCGAAATAAAAACTACCACAGAAGATCCTATATACGCCAAAAGCTATCCCTACCCGGCCAATATGAGAGAAGAGGTGGACAGACAGATTTCCGAACTACTCGACGAAGGTATTATTCGTCCATCCAAAAGCCCTTACAACTCTCCAATCTGGGTGGTCCCTGAAAAACCAAAGCCGTCCGGAAAAAAGCAATACAGAATGGTAGTGGACTTTAAACGCCTAAATGCAATCACGATACCCGATAGCTATCCCATCCCTGACATCAACGCAACATTAGCCAGCCTCGGCCACGCCAAATACTTCACGACCATCGATCTAACGACCGGGTTCCACCAAATAGCAATGAAAGAGGCTGACATCCCGAAAACAGCATTTTCAACCATGAATGGGAAGTACGAATTTTTAAGACTTCCTTTTGGGCTGAGGAATGCACCGGCCATATTTCAGCGCATGATAGACGACGTCTTGAAGGAACATATTGGGAAAATATGCTACGTTTATATTGACGATATCATAGTGTTTGGTAAAGATTTAGACGAGCATATGAAAAATGTCGATATAGTATTCGAAAGGCTGGCAGATGCCAACGTCAGGGTAAACATAGAAAAAACAAAGTTTATGAGAACAGAGGTAGAGCTCCTGGGGTATGTAATAACCTCCGACGGTATAAAAGCAGACCCCTCAAAGGTACAGGCCATAGAAGCTCTGTCACCTCCCCGAACGCTAAAAGAGTTGAAAAGTTTCCTTGGAATGTCATCGTATTATCGAAAATTCATCTGGGATTACGCCAGAGTCGCGAAACCCTTAACCAACCTAACGCGAGGGGAAAATGCGCAGATCAAGGCCAGTCAGTCGAGAAACGTTCGCATTAAACTGGATGCGGATGCTCTTAGGGCGTTTGAGGACCTAAAAAAAATGCTTGTCTGCTCAGACATCCTTGCTTTTCCAGATTTCGGAAAATCGTTCAATCTTACAACTGATGCTTCGAACTATGCCATAGGAGGGGTGTTATCCCAGGGCGAACCCGGAAGAGACCGGCCAATCGCATATATATCGCGCTCCCTTACCCGAACAGAAGAGAACTACGCCACAAATGAAAAAGAAATGCTGGCAATTGTTTGGGCCCTGGACAATTTAAGATCGTATTTGTATGGTGCAAAGATGATTAAGATTTATACTGACCACCAACCTCTCACTTTTGCATTGGGAAGCAGAAATTACAATGCAAAGCTGAAGAGATGGAAGGCCAGAATCGAAGAGTACAACCACGAATTGATTTACACTCCAGGTAAATCAAATGTCGTGGCCGATGCTCTGTCAAGACTGCCGTGCCAAGCAAACAATTTAACCAGTGCAGAGTCAACGGGTAAGGTAGATGATGATGAAAGTGGAAGTCCGACAAGGGTAGATGCACAATTGAACAGCGCTTCAGCTTCAGAGATTGAAAGCGATATGGCAACTGTCCATAGCGCGGAGCAGGACGCATCGGACCTTATTCCACACGTCGAATGTCCCCTGAATGTATTTCGTAATCAAATAGTGCTCAGGGAAGGTAAGGCTTTGACATGCGTAGAAAACCCACATCCTGGTTTTACTCGACACTACATAACCCTGGATAGCATCGATAAACCGACAGTAATACAAGTACTAAAGGAGCGACTCAATCCGTCACTCATAAATGGCATTAAAATCCCAGAGAATCGTCTGCAACTCCTACAGGAGGTATATTTAGAACATTTTCTTTTATATAAAATTAGG
>NW_023469715.1:0-5251 GCF_013731165.1 Rhagoletis pomonella | reverse complement strand
TTTTTTTCAATTGTTCTTTAAGTATTTTGCAAAACTTTGAATGCAATGTTTCGCGTTTTTCATTTACCCTTTACTAAAAAAAAAAAAATTTTATAAAAGTCTGCTTTTTTACAAATTTTGTAGATAATTTTGTGACTTATCAAATTTTCTACTTTTTTCCTAAAATTTTTTTGTTGGACTTAGCAAATTTTCCATGAATTTTTCCAATATGTACAATACGAAAAATCCTCTCGTAGGTACATTTTAAGAAACAATTTGTTAGAACAAATGGTTTAGGTTCTTTGAATAATAATAATAACACAAGGGAACAGTGATTTTGTTGCATCGAATGTTAAAGCTATTTGATAGACTTTTTTATGCTGATTACTATAAGTGACCATTAATTCAAGGTGCAGGGATGGTATTTTCAGGGATAGTAGTCGAGACTTCTAGCTTTAATTTAAGCCTAATATCACCTTTAGTTTCTTTGCTATGGCTTCTAAAATATTGCAAAAAACGCGATTTTTTGACCCTTTGACCTCGTTTTTTTCCAAATCTAAAGCTGATGGAGACTTTATACTTACAGATTCGTAATCAGCATAAAAAAGTCTATCCAAAACAGTATTAACATTTGATGCAACGTTATTGTTTCCCATTTTTTTCCCTTGTGTAATAGATTGGCGCTTACACATATGTTAGTGTTTGGCCGAGCTTCTCCTCCGATTTGTGGTGTGCGCCCTGATGTTGTCACACAAAGGGAAGGGACTTACAGTTTTACGCTGTTTTTCATGGCAGAAATACACTCGGAGGTTTGCCATTGCCTGTCAAGGGGCGACCGCTGTTAAGGATAAACCTTCTCTTCTAAATTTGTTTGTAATGTTGCTTTGACCAGTGCTTGAACCCAGGCCCTGCGCAGTGACAGCGCGCACTGCTTACCACTACACCACAGCGGCCATTCTTTTACGATCCCATTAATGGGATTTTCGGTTCAGACTAAATAAATTTTCTGAAAAAGAAGATGCGATTGTTTTTATACATATTTTTAATTTGAAACGTAGTTGCGAACTTGTTTATTATAAACAACAACTTATACATTAAAATAATAATGAACAAACAATTATTGGTAGATTAAATTAATAGTATTTATTGTTCGCTGAAACTAAACTACACACCAAAAAATCATTCATGTGGCAAACTATCGTAAAATTATGATGGTCTTTAGGCAAAGTTGCTTTTAAATACTGAAAATCTTCGTTCTTTCTTGCTGTAATTCGGCGTCTGCTTTGGTGAAGTTGCTGCAAACTGGACCGCTGTAACGGGACTATACTTGTGTCTAATCTTTGAGGAAGAGTTTTCCATGGATCTGATAAACTAAGTTTAAAAAATATTTCACCGGTTGGTGTGTATCAGATACCACGAACATCTATTACTTTGGCATCGCCTTTACCACGTCCAGGACGAATATTTTTACAAAACTGTACGTTATTAAATGATTTAAAAAAGTGTGATCCAAATAAAGAACATCGTATGATCTAGGTTTTGACGAGCAGCTTTATATACTTATATTATCATTATTATTATTATCAATTTGGTAATTATTACGTGCCGATCGAGTAACATTTACCAAAGTTATATCGAAAAACTTAAATGGATCTCCAGTTTTTTTCTAAAAAAAATTCTCTTCATTTTTATAAAGAACCTTTTAATGAAAGAACCGGATTACAGAAAAGTATGCCAGAGAGTGACTTCTTTCGTTCAAGCTGGATGCAAAGCAATATGGTCCAATTGGAGAGTCCTCGAAAGGATTTTCTAGGATATGTTAAAGACTATTGCATTTACCTATCTACAGTTACTTTTTCTCATAATGGAATTAACTAAAATATTTATTTAAACACTTGTTGCACGTCCCCTACTTTCGTACAACGCCTTATTCTATTATGTTAATGTATGCAAATACTTATATTTATGCTTGCAACTACTATTAACTTATCAAACTATTCCTAATCTTTGACAATACATATTTGACTTCATTCACCACGATCTTGAAAACTGACCAAATCGGTGTGACCAAGTCCATGGTAATTTTAATATTATATAAACATCCGAAAGCATTAAAACGTTTGAAATAAATCTCGTCTCACTTTTTTGTATTTTTCACTTGGTTGCTGAAGTAATGAAGAATTGAAAATTCATAAGGGAAAATTATAGTTTTCTTATTTTTTATTTTAATATCTTAAAAATTTTTAGACTTATTGAAAAATGATAAATGAACGTTAGGTACTAAATTTAATAACCCTTAATTTGATATATCGCCCTGTTTATAACAATGAACGCATTCCAAAGATAATACAAGCCAAAATTTCATTCTCAAAATTCATACACTTTGATTCAATTGCGCGGGCTAAAGATACATTTTAAATTAATCTTTCTTGGCCAATAACAATTGGCTTAGACCTAAGACATCATAATATTACTATTACAATACGGTCAAATGCCTTTTATTTTCCCCCATACAAAATCGACCCAGCCTAATATACATACAAAACCCTCAATACAAATCGAATTCGATAGCGTAAAAAAAATATTCATATTTTTTTGGACTTATCAAATTTTCTGTGACTACTTTGAACTTAGCAAATTTGCACATCACGGAATAAAACGGGTAGAAATAAAACAAGTAGTTAGATCCTTTCAGAAACGGTGCATTTTCAATTTTCCTTGCTTCCTGCATCAAAAATTAATTGTTCATGAAAAGTGGACTTAACAACATTTCACTCTAAGCTAGCGATATGTTTGTGATCAGCTGATTTTCTTAATTTAATTTCTAAGTGTCAAACAGCTCTTTCAAAGTTCGAATTCTCTCCTCCTAAATTTTCAGGGAAAATGCTACTGCCTGGGAGTGGATTATCGGAGGATATCTTTCTCGGGATAAAAAAATCCGAGAACAATTTCCCCGGGAGGATTCAGAATTGTGCTGACTTGCTTCGATGACCAACTGCTTAGCCTCAAAAAACCAAAATTCGCCAAATTAGTTACAGAGGTCCACAAAAAAAAATCGATGACAGGTCCCTTTGACCAAACCGCGTAAAATCTGAGATGTTTTTTGAGGTTAGAAAAAAATACAGACGGGATGGAGCAAAGCGGAGTTCAGATTCGTGTTCAGCGACCCCAAAAACATACCATGGACTAGGTTTGGTCTAGGGTAATGGGCTGTTTTTGCTTACGCGTAATGGGCTGTTTTTTGCTTGCGCGTAAATGTACATTTAGCGCATTTAGCTCTAAATGCTACTCTAAATGTACATTTATCCATACAAAATTCGTCAACTAAATGCAACTCAATCTTTGCATTTAGAATCTAAATACTAAAAGCAACCCTGTGATCTTCCAAAATTTCCACGATTCGAACATGGTGTAATGAGAAAAAGTGGCAACATTGCTTTTTCGAGTATACAACCGCTAGCTGCGTTTCAGTGATCGCCGATCGAGATTTCATTTATTATTTTACATTATTTGGATAAAGAAAGGTTACGCAAATTCAACATCGATATGATGCTGATAGAAATCTGGATTAATTTGTGATCAACTCTGTTTGTTTCGTTTCCTAATTAGGTGTGGAAAATATAATTGGCAGCACCGACAAATGAATATATACACAAACAAATGTTCGGTTATGGTTAAAACAATTCAGGTTTTTTGTATTGAATTTTCGGTTTAGAATTTATTTTTCCTTTTCAGTAGGGGTTTTTGCACATTATCTTTTCCGTGAGAATTTATCGTAATGCATACGGATCTGAATAAGCGACTGGAACACGGCTGTTTGTCAAAAGCATACGATTTCGAACTCGCGTAAATGTACATTTGCTAAATGCGATAGCATGAACGTTCTTCGAAAACATATCTTCGAAAGTGCTAAATGTTGCATTTTAAATGCAGGAAAAACGCTGCATTATTACTTTCATCGATTTTTTTTTGTGGACACGTGTTATCGATGCTGTGGGTCCGTTAATAGGTGCGTTCGCGTAGCTGTTAATTGTTCAAGTTTCACCAAAACTTACGGGTTTTTGCGTTCGCGTACGCAAAAAACTTGCAAAGTAGGGGAAATTGAGAGAGCAAAGTGACATTTCATTTTGAGGGGAAGCTGTTAGTTTCTGTTGGAAAAATTTTTGCCCACAGCAATTTGCCAATAGGAAAACAGCTGATGAAAAACAGCTGGTTGGCATTTACGCAAATCACAAACTTGAATTTGATGGTTGGAAGATAAAAATTACAAAGTGCGACTAATTAAACTTGTAAGAAATAAGTAGTTATTTGTTTAATCAATAAACTGTGTCAGTATAACACTTTGCGACGACTTTTCGTACGTTTTAAATTTTACACTTTTGTATGTAAACAAAAATTATATCAGCTGTTCGTCTAACTTGCAAGTTTCTGCAAATTTTCTGTTCGCGTACTATTTTGGATATTTCTCTCTTGTGAGAGAACAGCTGACATTTCGCCGGAATTTGGCAGTTGGTTGGCTTCTGCTGGAGATTTTAAACGAACGCACCTAATGCTATGCCCGATAAAACGCTTTCTTCGATTTACGACACAGGTTCGCTTTTGGTCTGATTATGGCAACCTAACGTAACTTAAGGCTCTCTCTTAAAAATTCTGTTAAATGGGTGCTGCTTATAATTGAACTGCTGAAACTTAACGTAACTTAATGCCACGTCGAAATCTGTTTCATTTTAATTTTCTAAGTTCTACGTTCCGTTAAGTTAAGTTAAGTTGCCATAATCAGGCTTTTTAGCAGATAAGATGAAATGTATGCATAACCTACGGCACATAGATGGCCAGGTCCCAGCTGTTTTCGCGCGTTGAGCATCAGCTAGCTTAATTTTCATTTGGTTCCATTCAATTTCAGGTTTTTATGCGGAAACATAAAATTTAATTATATCCCTGATTCAAAATTACAAAATGGTGATTACATCGGAATATAAAATTGTTTATTGGCGTGCATTGCGACAAACCTTTTGGGCTCTGCGCTTTGCTGGCAAAAGTTTCAAATGTCACGCAAAGCTATAAAGTTTCATCTGACATACCCTTTATACCATATATTTAATACTTCTATATTGGCAGTAAGCTAGCTTCTCAATGTGTAAGCATTCCGAAATCAAAGCGAGACAGTCTAGTACAGTTTTTGTCAATGTATTGAGTACTTGAGCGCCGTTTTTGATAACGGACTAAGGCTGATCGACTTCGCCGGGGCCCGAAATATGGTAATATGTAGTAC
>NW_023469714.1:0-5252 GCF_013731165.1 Rhagoletis pomonella | reverse complement strand
TGTCCAAGTTTTTGGTGCTTTTTGAAAATCAAAAGTTGGCAACACTGATGGAGAGTGCACTCTCAGAGCGGCGCTCTGCATGCTTGGGGTGCGTATGTACACTTTAGATATATGTATATACATACTCAGATGTGAACAGTAAAATACGTGCCTAATAAATTTTGTATGAAAATATTGGCCCGTAGTCATAGTCAAAATAAAGTCGACTTTAAAGTTAGTTGCAGCTTTTTTGACAGATATCCCATTGAAAATTATGTCAAAAAGCTGCAACTAACTTTAAAGTCGACTTTATTTTGACTATGACTACGGGCCACTATTTTTAAATACGAACATTTTTAAACGATAATCAAATATAAAGTATTCATTTTTATGATGTATTTCATTCTTCATTTTTACTATGCATTATTTCCCTCAGTGTAGGCTTATTTAAGCTGTAAGAATTAAATAAATAAATGTAATACACTGGATTGATATGAAAAGTAACATATGTATGTATGTGGGCATATGAACAACGACCGCTTAAAATCGATCTCAAATTTGTACTTTCGCTGTAGAATGTTATCCAGTTTGTCTATTGTCAATGAAATCCAATGCTTTGTACTGCATGCGCTCCACTTTTTTCGTTTTCAATGTCCTTAATTGTTTATAATGACTTTTGCTAAAATTTCAAAATCAAAAGTTATCAAAACAAATTCTTTGGGACTGAGAAATATTATTTTCTACTTTTTAGTCCATTTATAAAAGCGATGTATATTAAAAAGTTTTTTTTATTTTATTTTATATATTAAGATAAGCACGTTGCAAAGAGAATAGGAGTATAGAAAAAATGTCGATGAAAAAAAAAATTTGTTACCATTATTATCGTAAACTAAATGATAGAAAATTTGTACGTATATTTTCCTTCAACAGGGGGGAGGGCTGTAGTTTCAATTGCTGTTTGAGACTTCAGAATTACGCTACAAAGCTTTCTTGTCCAAAATACAAGGCAAAACCATAAGTTTTTATTCAAATATATAAGAAAAGTATTATATTTAATTATGCGCGTTTAAGGAAAAATTTAAAATTTTCTATACTTACAGGTGGCGTGATATTTACATAAAATCGAGCGTATTGCATTTGGATACACAAAAAGAGCTATCCTTGGAACTGAACTGGGACAGAAATCGTGACCCTTCGCGACGACTTCTTCTAGCAGTTGATTACAAAAAAACTCTCAGTATGGATCAAAGTGGACAAGTTTTAGTTACATATCCTGATCGTACATTGAGCTTCAATTTTAATTCCCACAGTCGAGATTCAGAAAACTATGGCGATGTGTATGTCTCATGGGCAGTAAACGAATTTGTCAGTATAAAATATAATTTCATCCTAATGGGCGGAAATAATCTAAATACTAGGATTTATACTGAAATTCATACACCTTTTCAAGGTTGGCATAACAACCGGTTGGAGGCAGGTGCGTATTCCTTCGGCACCTTATTCGTAGCGAATGCATCTGTACTTTGGGGTGAAAATAAAAAAATAGAATTTATCTGTAAATCAGACATTAATATAGATGAATTTCCATTCAATTTATTTGTGCATTTCGGATTAAATAGTTCATTTGTTGAAATTCCATCAGTAAATATGGAAATGAATCATTGCCATGATCTTAATAAATTTGCCACTGATTTAAGTTTACTCTACGATAGTGTAAATGAGACTGCAAAGATATACAGTTGGAAATCAATTTGGGAAGTAAGTAAAAATCGGCAATATCAGAATATTAGTGGCACCATCTTGGTACTAAGTCCTCATAAAGAGTTTTGGAAAGGAAGCTTAGTGACAAAATTCTGCTTTAAGAATCAGAAACACGTACTCGGGGCTGCTTTACTAACATTTAATTTACGTGAAATCACTTTCGCTATGGATGGCTATATTAATAAATTTAACGATAACATGATAACGATTAATGTAACTACGCCCTTAAATAAGTTCCGCAAGATTGAGGGTCGCTTTGGCCTAATGGAAAAAGAACGACATGCTGTTGCTCAAATAAGGACTCCCATCACAGCTTTAGGCGTTGAAATATTGTTCGACATAAAGACTTTAACCGATTTCGATATTAAGTTTAGTGTGGCGACTCCTATAGAAAATCTAAAGCAAATGGCGTTATTCACAAAACTAAAAAGGGATACTGCGGACATGAGATGTATAATGAATAACATTACTGTTGGTTTTATTTTAACGTGGTTCACGAATGATTTGACTGACTTCGAATATTCCTGCAAAGTTTTTACTCCTCTTAAAGACGCAGAAGACAATGGTGTTGTTATAAAGTTTTTGAATAAAGATAAATTTGTGCTGAATTTACATTCTAAACTTGCACGTTATAGTTGCGGATTTCAGATAAGTGGAAAACCGAAATTACCGATTCTGAAACAACTTGGTGACAAAGTAATTGAGCTGGAATCGAAATATGATGACGATTTCAGACCACCAAAAATGGAGGACAGTGAGTACAACAACTTGGAAAATATGGACCATGAAAATTTTTTCTCTTACAATATTGAATTTCTGATGGACTTATTAGTCTGGCCTACTATTGAAGGGATGGTCGACATAGAAGAAGTATTCGACTACTATTTCACCACTGGTAACATCAAACTTCTAGAAGGTTATGTTGATATAAAAAACAACTTATACTTCCCAGACTATTTAAACGTAATAAATATCTTGAAAATAGAAACAACGTTTGAAACTTTAAGAGAAATTAAATTGATTTTGAGACATCATATGGACATAGATTTAGAAAACCTATATGAAAAGGTATATTGTACTGTTAGTAATCTTTCTAAAGGAGTAGGTTTCGAAGTCAGTTACAATAAAGTGATTAATTACGTAAAAGCGCCAGAACATCATTTAAAATTGAAATTGTCATTACCATCGGATGGAGAAATAGATATTAATGGAAAAAATGCACTTAGATGACACTCTATTCCAGGGTTATATAGAAACAAATGCAGGGAAAAAGAACTTTTCTTTGGCAGCGGCTTTTGAGGTAAGTGAATACATACATACTTATATGTTATGTTTTACTTTGTTTTTATTTATACATGCATGTGTTACATTAGAGCATAGAATATAAGGAAAAATCCCAGGCCCTCAGGACCTGAAGCTAAAAAGAATTGTTTCAATTATGTGGTTGTATCTTTCAAAGTAATTGCCTTAGACAAAAATGCTACAAAGCGGTTTGGTGCGGAATGATGAATATTTTTTAGGTAACTCTTTTCACCAAAAAATTAAGCTTATTGCATTTTTTGCAATCAGAAAACTAATTTTAATGTAGTTTTTTTAAAATAATTTTTATAAACATTTCCAAAAAATTGAATTATATGCGCTTTATATAATTTAAAGTATAATTCAATGCAGTTGTTTTAACATGTTTCTCCTTTGAGAAACATTGAAATTTAGGGGTATACAAGGCGTATTAAATTCAAAACTTAAGAAAAATCTTCATAACGTCTACAAAAACTAATTTTCAGTAAAAGGAAAAAAAACAGAACTTATTTTTCTAGGATATATTACATTAGTTAACTGCAGTAAACCATTAGTCATACTGATACTGTGAAATGAAAAATGGTGGTTTAACATCAGCATAGTAGTTACTTAATGACTGCGAAAATGGCCCATAATCTTTATTAAGTTGAACGGCCAATGACTTTGTTGGGACAGTTTGTATGTAAGTACTCAAGGAATTTTGCCTTAGAATGGTTTTTCAAGGGTAATACTATGTTCAGGTTGAACCATTAACTCGAGTTTATGGGCCATTTTGGAGTTTAACGCTCTTAAACTCGGAGTTTACTATACAAACAATCTTTGTTAAACTCTCCTTAAACACCAGTTTTATTTGGAGTTTATGGCAATGCAACCCTTCTCTTTGACAGAATTTGGTTTGTGGTTTTGATAGTCGAAACCTGCAACCCGCTTGCCGACAATTAGCCTGTTTTCGTATTGCAGGATTTAATCAGAAATGGTCCGAGGTCGTTCCGTGCACATAAGTCTAGAATATCAACAATCTAGCTATGCAAAAACCAAAAATGTTGCTCGATAGAACTTTTTGTGCTGATTGCAACCCCACCAAAATTATCAGGCGGCAGTAAAAATGAAAAAGATATCAATGGTTATAGTTAAATTTTTTAATTTTTTTTTAATATTAATATCTTGTGAACAACATAAGCTATTAAAAAACTAATGACGGCAGAGAGACTTGAAATTTTCAGCATAGTTCCAATCACGATAACAATGTAATTAAAAATATAAATTAATTCCCTATAAGTTCCAGGGGTCTTGATACAAAGGCGGTCAAAACATAGTACAATTTATGGCTAACAGACCGTAATTTGCCAAAGAACGTAAAACCAGAGCAAAGCTTTTTATGGTGAATTCTAGATGTCAACCTAGTCTAGATATGAACCTCGTTGTAGGCATCATATCAAGGAGATACAACTAGAAGACTCTAGATGTCGTTCCGCCAGAAGAAGTTAAATATTGCCCCTAAATATATGCACATAGTTGCCAACTTGGTGCTTTAAGCACTAGATTTAGTGCTTTTTGAAAATTAAGACGCCAAAAAAAAATATTTAGTGCCTAGTGCCTTTTTTAGTGCTTTTCTCCTGAACTAAAATTACTCCAATATAGTTAAAACCTGAAATAATTTTTAAATATTTAAAGGTGCCACAGCTTTACAAAATTTTGAATTAACAAAAATCTACAAATTTAAATGCACTTAAATACAACCATGATTGATAAAAAGCTGAACTTGCAAACGAACCTTGTTCAATTCTATTCGCGTTGAAAATGCTAGTAGATATGCGAGTAAGTTAAGTATTTATTTTTTTTCTTTTCTAATTACTTGTAAAAATTTTTATTTTTGTACCACCTGAGTAAAACACATCGTTTCTTGGTGCTGAATCCAAATCTGGCCGCACAATTGCTCTAGCAGTAGAATTTTGAGATATCTTAACCTCAAAGTGCCAAAACCACGGTTTTTGGCGATATTTGAGGTTATATAATGAAAACATAATTTTTTTTGGCCATTTCTACTTAGGGCATGATTTTCGTTTGTTGGGATTAGATTTTTCTTTCTTGAGATATATATCATATATCAGTTTTAATGTGCAGTACTTCGATATTACGTCGTAGGCATGAGTCATTATAGCATGTGGCTTTTTAATCGTTATGAGCCAAAAAGTTTTGTGTATTGATTTATG
>NW_023469713.1:0-5252 GCF_013731165.1 Rhagoletis pomonella | reverse complement strand
TTTTTTTTTGCATCGTTTAATTTGTATTATCTGTTTTTTTGTTTTTCTTATCAATTTTAATAATTTGTTTTTGCGCCATCTATATTGGTTTAAATAGACTACATTACTCTCGCTTTTCTTACGACCGCTAAAACTTACATAACTACATACATACTTAGTTTATTTTTATATATTTCTTTTTAAATATATGTATATATTTTTATTTTGAATTTCATGCACAAAATTACATACAATAATAGTAAGTTAATTTTTTAATCCTTTGTGAGCATTGTAACCTCAAACAGTTCACATACATACATACATACATACATTCTATGCGATTTTTATTGATTTCGTTTTCTATTTATTCTTCCCTATAAATAAATTAATATTACTTAGTTCTCTTTTTTGTTCTATTGTGTTTATATCATTGGTTAAATCCATCTATTCAGAAAGTATTTATGTTGATTTACATAGATATTTTTTTTGTGAATCATTAAAGACCATTTCTTAATCTTATAATTAATTTGAATGGGTTACCTATTAATGCATTTCTCCATTTTTTGGAGGAACGCTATAAAGTTTTTTTTTTAACTTGTTTTTAAATTAAATTATTTATACTGAAACTTTTCACCATTACATATGTACATATTTATGCAAACAGGAAAGTACAATAAGGACAGAGACTGAGTTGATTTCTCTATTAAACCGAATTGCCTGTGCTTCAAAAGGTCTATGAGTTTTTTTTGGAAAATCGTTATCTGAATGAAAAAAAAATAATAATCATAAAATTAAGATACCTTAAATTTCAAAACTACACTTTCCGTTAAACAAATGTCACCTAGAAAATTTCAACAGCGTAAGCAATGTTCGGAAGTATTGACCGCTTCGTGTAAGGCATCTGAAAGTCCTTTTTTTATTACAAATATTTTGTAATAAATTTTGATTAAAATTAAGCCTTACGGCCCTATTCCTACGCAATGGTAAAACTTGCCGACATTACAATGGTTATAGCGTTTTTGTCTTCTTTTAAGCGTTTACAAGCTAGTTTTTGTGGCAATCGTACAGTAGACCCACGATATAGGGAACCAATTCGCGCAAGGACTGCTCAAGTAACTCAGATATTTTATTGTACTTAAACCAAGAAAAGCAAATCTATGCTATAATTTCGCAGATAACTCTGCTAGCTATTGTTTATCTTGCCACTGAAAAGAACTGAACTATAAATTCATATTTGCAGACATGTTTTAAATTACGAAAGCAATAGTTAAGGTTTAATCTTTGTTGTTGGAACATCGACATATTTCGGCAGTCAGTTCGAAAACGCCCTTTCCGAGAAAACTTTTCAAGAACGCCCTACTTCAATTTTTTTTTGGAAAGCACCCCATCTCAGAATTTAGTTGAAGAACGCCCTATCTCAGAATTCGGTGCAAAAACGCCCCATCTCAAATGAAAATATGCTGAGATAGGGCGTTCTTGAACCGAATGCTGTGATAGAGCATTCTTCAATCAAATTCTGAGTTCTACCGAAGTTATCCCAATCAATATCAAGCCCAAAGTTAAATTCCTGAAAAGGACACCTGTAAAGTGATAACCACAATGATCAGCAAAGGATCTCAAATTTGGTAAACTATGCAATGGAAGCTCGAGGAAGAGAATACAGGAATAGGCAGTTTTGGACGCCAGAAGAGAATTCTCGCAATAGAAATCTTTCACTGAACAATCAGGCAGAAGAAAGGGTCTTGGACTCATGTAAAACGTCATAAAGGCAAGTTAATAGTTGCAAACGTCTTTCAAATGCAACAACAAAATTACTCTTAGAATATGCTGAGTCGCAAAAAGGCTTCAGCCTTTCTGTAGTTGACCAAGAGGATACACAGCAAATCCTCTATTTATGAAGGCGTGAGAATTCTTAGATTGTCGCGCTGTGGCGCATGTGAAAGCGGAAGTACATTTATGGCTTCCTCCCGAGTGGTCTCTTATCTGGCTACGTATACTACATATTAAGACCCTACTAAAATTAATAATTAATAATTTTCAATTTTTACTTTTTTTGTTTTATTTTCGAATTTGTACCATTTTACATAGTTGAAAGTCACAGCAAGTTTGAATAATCTCGCAGGTTTGTTACGAAACAAAACTTCCACATTTTGAATGTTATGAAATTATTAAATTTCTTGAGATTTCTTATTTCTAGGATAATTTCCAAAATTTCAAAAACTATCGAAATCTGGGAGTTTCCAGAAATTGTGGTAAAATGAGAATATTTTGAAATGTACAAAATTATTGAGATTTTTGAAAGTTTTATATTTTCCAAATTTTTCAGAATTTTATTTATTCTGAAATCAAATTGACGAAAAAATCTTTTGTTCATGGTACTTGTGTATAGAACCTTAAAAATTCTTAGAATTCTAAAATATAATAACATATTTTGTGCTTTGCCTACTTCAGTACATACTATTTTAGTATGTTATTCACGATATATGTTGAAAAAACATTCCCCCCCCACTGCTGGGTCTGCCCCTGAAAGTATATGCAACCATTTTTATTTTTTGCTTTAGGTTTATTGTTTTCATTTTGCTTTTCACGTCATTCTCGAAGGCTTTGTAACACGAGCAATCTCAGAAATTTTATTTATCTTGGACCGTAAGTTAGTTATTTCTTCAAGTGAGTTAATTAGTCATTTAAATACGTGCGTCTTACAACTAAACAAAATACATATGTATGTATGTAGTATATACTTACATACACTTACTCGAAATACCCTATATGCTACACTAAACTATAGGTGTGAGTTATGCCTAAATAAGTAGGTTTACATTTTGTTATGTATTGTATATACTAATTAGGCTTACAACAAAATATAGTAAATTAGAGAAGTGTTATTGCCTGTGCGGAAAATTGAGCACACACTTCACTTAACTACATACAAGTAGATAAACAAACATATGTATGGATATAACACACACACACACATACACGCGCACTTAAATTATATCTAAACTTAATTATGAAACTACTTACAAAGAATTTCTCTTTATGTAATTAAGCTGCTAGCGTTTGAAAATAAATAAATTGATGTGTCCACCATTTCTTTGCTTTTGAGCATTAAATATGTAAATGCATCTTACAATTATGGAATTTTGTTTCTACATACAATGCGGAGCTTTTCGGGAGCTGCCTGCGCGCCTAAAAATATACATACATGCATACATACATACATACAATTACGCGGAGGGTATCAAATTTCAGCTCATCTTATTCATTTATCTTCCCTTAAAAGCTATATTTTTGTTTTCATAAATATATATATATATGTAATCATAAATTGTTTAGACATCAATTCGGTTTATAGGTTTTCTTTTACATTCAACTTTTTTATTTGGTAGCTTAATTGCGCTGTTAATTACAGTTATTCGTTTAACATTTCGTTTCTTATATTATTCATATACATGCATACATACATACATACTTAACTATACAGATAGATATACATATATGTTTATGTACATATGTACGCATGCAATTGAGTAGTTAAGTCGTTTAATATGAAATTTTGCCATGCAGCAGCCGCACGTAAGGATTATCTAGTGTAGAGAGGGAGCGAGTGAGTAGCACTGCAACTTTTTCAATATTTGTAAATAAGTAGGTATTATTATTTGCTTTTTCCCCCTACTAAATATCTTTCTTATCGCCGCATGTTTTTATCGCTTTCTTGTCAGCGCCATGTGTTGTTGAGTAGTTGCATTTCATTCATTAATTATTTTTTGATATTATGTAATAATCTCTTACTTTTTTCGTAATTATTTATGTAGATACTTATTTACAGGTGTGTTCTTCCAGCACCTTCACACAGACATCACATTTGACCTGGCAGCACCAGTGAAATTTGCAATTACATCGCTCGCGTACCACAATGTTTTTGGTGTTGTAGCCTCGACCGCAACATAAAATGCCGCAACCATCCAGACCGGAGGATGTCTTATTGCAGATGCGGCCGTGAGTGCCTATAGGTGCAAAAAAGAGATAAAGTTCATTATAAAAAAATGTAGTGTTTCCAAGAGAGCAAGAAAAAATAGTATATAGCGCAAACAGAGAGTCATTGAAAGAGTTATATGGCAATATAGAAAATACGATCGAGAAAGCTAGACTCTATTAACCGTTGTCCATAAACCCAACCATGGCAAACCGTATATGTATGCACATAGGTAAGTGAACTATTGAAGCTAACAAAATTTTATATATAAACATACATCACTTTTCGATAGCTCTGATAGTTTCTGACAAATTAATTAATCATTCAAAGCGGTCAAAATGGCCCTTAGACGATAGAAGGTTAAGTATCGATTAAAGCCTGCTTATTCTCGAAGAAGCTTGTAGCAGATGTCGTCGTTCATGGGAAACGCCTTCCTTATTAACCGACTTCAAAAAAAGGAGGAGGTTATCAGTTCGCCGAAATCTTTATTTTTTTTTATGTATGTTACCGCATAACTTTGGACCAAGTTAACCGATTTCGATAATTTTTTTTTCATCGGAAAACCTTGTTTAGATCCGATAATTGGATCGTGAAGAAATTAACGGTAATCTTAAATTTTTGTATGACAATTGAAGTCGGGTTTGTTTCTTGCTTAAAAAGTACTTGTATTAAAAAATATTTGTGAAATTGTGGAAGTCAAACATATGTATGTTTATGTATTTTTAGATACATTTATCTGCCTTTAGGTATAGCTTTTCCCACAAAATACAATTTAAAAAATGGCATTTTCCATACCGGGTAAGGCCATCAATTTTGGACTCGTTCAATTCCCCGGTCATGGACGGTGCTTTCCAAGCTATGCTGTAAAAGGCCGCTCACCCGGTGGTACCGTGGCTAGATCATACATACATACATGTAAAAAAATACAGAATTTTGGTCGAAAATAATTTTGAATCCAGAGCATTACTTACTCTTTCTTGCATAACTTTAAAATACATAATTTTGACCCGAAATAATTTTAACTGCAAAGCATTTTTTCACATCTTTTTTTTGAAGCTCTCAATGCTTCCTCTCAGAAATATACCAGGGTTATTCCGTTACAGACAAAATTTTATCGATTTCGAAGTATATATAGAAAGTACCAAATTTTTTACTCACCTGGCCACTGCAGCTGTCGACTGTTGCGACACCAATCGGGACTCTCGTCCAGATAAACCAAATCATGCGCCGTTGGCACTTTAAATTGTGGGTCCTTCACCTGTAGTCGTCCACGTTTGTTGAGTTTCACCTCGGTAGA
>NW_023469712.1:0-5252 GCF_013731165.1 Rhagoletis pomonella | reverse complement strand
ATTTTGGTCCAACATTTGGTAATTCTCTAGTGTAGGGTAACAACCCCGAAAAAAGGTCCGAAAAAGTCGGGAAGGGTACCAAACGACGCGTTTCGTTCCCCCTATTAACAATCTAGAGGGGGAAGGCTAATATTATTGACCATTTAAAGTTATGAACAAAAAACTTTTGTTAAATTTCGTTGTTTTCTATGGGCAATTACACCGACAAAGATTCACTAAATCACCTGTTCTCACTTTTTAAACACTATTAAAATATACATATAATTTAACCTATTTATTAAACAAAAACACAGTTTTATCAACCTAAGATAGATTATTTTGTTATTAAAAAGTAGTTGACAATCTTTGCGAACTGAAACGCGAGATTCCAAAATAGCTACAGTGCTGCCACTGTATTAGTATTTCGTAATAATTCACTTTTCCTTATAAGGTGTTTTTTTTTTTTCTGGGATGACGCCCGTGAAGAGGGAACTCTCATTAGTACTACTATACCGGCATAGTAGTATGCACGACTTGCAGCCTCACAGCTACACCTGCGTACTAAAACCTCTCCACTAACCACTCTCCCCGCGGCACTGCCATTTAAGTTATTACCTCACGGAGCTGGTTGGCCAGCAGGCTCGCTACGTTATTTAACCGTTTCTAGCTTGTTCAGATGGCCTTAGATCTTTAAGAATTCCAGAGATATGTGCGCACATTTTATGCCAGTTCTCTGCTGATTTTAACATTTAGTCTACAATGTTGCTACCCTGTAGTATATTTCGGGTTTCAGGGGCATAGCGAGGGCAAAAGAATACTATGTGTTCCGCGTTTTCAGCAAGGCCTGTGCAAGTCGGACAGTGTGTGGAATCTCCATGCCCAAATCTTTTTAGATACTCTCGGTAGGGGCCATGTCTCGAAAGAAACTGTGTCAAGTAGTAGTTTAAATCTCCGTGCGCTCTTTCCAGCCAGTTTTTAATGCATGGAATAAGCTTATGAGTCCACCTACCCTTTTCCGATTCATTCCAACGCTTTTGCCAGATCTCTATAGAGCGAAATCTTTCCTGCTCTATAACTTCTTTTCGGTTTAAACTGGTACTTCCCGCAGATACCCGCTTATACACTCTTTGCATCTCGTTTGCCAGGATATCTACGGGAATCAGTCCGGCAATTACGAAGGATGCTTCGTCAGATATGGTTCGGAATCCACAAATAGTCCTTAGTGCGCTTAGGCGATACAGAGATGTGAGTATCTTCGCATGATATTTTAGGCTCATTGCTTCAGCCCAAATTGGAGCACCGTAGAGTAAGACTGAGCTGACCACTCTACTAAGCAATACCCTTCTACTATGTGTGGGACCGCCGATATTTGGCATCATTCTAGATAAGCATGCCTGTAAATTCGATGCTTTCTTTGCTGCATACTCCAGGTGGACCTTAAAGTTTAAACGGCCATCAATCATTACCCCCCAAATATTTGATTGCGGGCTTTGATATTATAGTTTCTGATCCCACACTGAGTCTTATTGTCTCTATAGCCTTTCTGCTACTTATCAATACTGCCTCTGTTTTGTGATGAGCGAGTTCTAGATATCTAGATCTCTCTTTATAGATTCGCTGCCTTTTCTTTCAATATCCTGTATATGCTTCGCTACTATTTCTACAGCTATGTCGTCTGTGAATCCTATTATTTTTGCGGAAACACTGTACGCCTCTATTCCTCTGTCGCTCCGGTACTTTAGTTCCCGTTCGGAGAGATAGCACCTAATTATTCTGATAATGTAATTCGGGGCCTCCATTTTGATTAGGGTTTCCATTATGTGCTGCCAGCTCGCAGTGTTAAATGCGTTTTTCACATCTAGCATTATAACAGCACAGTATTCCTTTTTGCCTCCATGCCACCTTTTCCCTTCGATGGCCTCTTTGGCTATGTCAACCACTGATTTAACAGCATCTATTGTTGAACGAGATTTCCTGAAGCCCAACTGGTGTGGCGACAGAAAGCGTCTCTCTGCTGCGATCGATGTAAGCCTGTTGCAAATAATTGTTTCGAGGATTTTTCCCAGTGTGTCCAATAAGCATAGGGCCGATAGGACGAGGGTTCCACAGATTGCTTATTTCCCTTTGGTATTAGGACTAGGTTTTGCACCTTCCATCTTTTCGGAAAAATGCCCTCATTAAGACAAGTCTGAAACACATTTACAAATAAATCTGGTCTCATTTTAATTGCAGCTTTTAAAGCCTTGTTGGGTATTCCGTCTGGCCCAGGGGCTTTTCCGTCTTGGATCTTCTTGCATGCGGACTCTAATTCGTTAAACGTAATAACTGGGACATCAACAATTTCGTATCGTGTACAGTTTGGTACGGCTTCTTCCCTTTGTGGAAATAGAGTCGTTATTATATCGCGCAGCCTTTCTGGGCACGTGATACTCGGTGCTTTCTTGCCCTTAGTTTTTGCCATTACTACTCTATAGGCCGTGCCCCACGGGTTTACATCCGCTTCTTCGCATATTTTCTTAAAGCTGTCCCGTTTGCTTACTTTTATGGCGTTTTTTAAGCTCTTCCTCGCCGTTCTTAGAGATTGTAGGTTTTCGTTGAAGTCTGGCCTCCCTCTGCTACGCTACATTTTGCGTCTAGCACTCAGACACTGACGTCTAAGTATTTTTATATCGTTATTCCACCAATAGCATGAGGAATTTTGTTTCCTCACCACTCTTCGAGGCATAGCTGCGTCACAGGCGCATGCGAGGTTACGAACCAGGTTGTCAACCTCGCTCGTCCCGATCAGACACACTTGCTGTTCCAAGCGCTGCAAGCCTTTTCAAGTGGACCACCTTTATCTTGTTTCTTGGTCTCCCAACGGTCTGGATTCGATACACTACGTCATTCAGCCGTTTGACGACCTTATACGGACCTTCCCAGTTGCATTGTAGTTTTGGGGACAAACCTTTCTTACGTTGTGGATTGTACAGCAACACTTAGTCTCCCTCTTGGATACCCTCGGAGTTCATTGCCTTATCATACCTGGCCTTCATCTTGTCACTCATTATTTGAGTTCGCTGTCTCACAAGAGCATGTATTTCTTCCAGGATGTTGAACGTCTCTTTCCTAATTCTCCTTGCATCGCCAGTTACTCCAAACTTCAGGTCACTAGGCAACCGGAGCTCACTGCCGAAGATTACCCTTGCAGGAGTTTTACCCGTTGTTTCATGCACTGCTGACCGGTATCCCATCAGGAACAAGGGTATGCGGACATCCCAATCTTTCTGATTCTTGTCCACGACCTTTCGCAAATGCTCTTCCAGGGTTCGGTTGAACCGCTCCACCATGCCATCTGATCGGTGATGAAGAGCCGTTGTTCGAGTTTTCTGGATACCCAGTATCTGGCACATTTCTTGGAATACCGCCGATTCAAAATTTCTTCCCTGGTCAGAGTGCAGCTCTATAGGTACACCGTATCTCGCAACCCAATTGTAGGTGAATACCTCCGCTACTGTTTTAGCTTCCTGGTTTAGAATCGGGTATACCTCCGGCCATTTGCTAAAGTAGCCCATAACCACAAGGACGTATTTGTTTCCCTGTGCGCTCATAGGAAATGGACCGGCTACATACATGGCAATCCACTCAAAAGGTGCTCCTGAGTTATACTGCTTCATCTGGTCATGACTTCTGGATTTCGGCCCTTTAGCTGCAATACACTCCGCGCAGTTAGCAATCCACTCTGCGACCGATTGCCGACAACCAACCCAATAGAACCTCGGCTTGATCTTTTCCAGGGTTTTCGTGACTCCCAGGTGCCCTCCACTAGGACCATTGTGGAATTCCTTGAGTACATCCGGAATTCTTACCCTTGGAACTATTATCAAGCTGCGGGAGCACTGGCCATCTTCGCTTTCCCATACCCTGTGCAAACAGCCAGATATTAATTTTAAGCTGTTCCATTGTGCCCAGTACGCCTTTGCGATGGGGCTTTCCGCTGGCATTTGCTCCTTAGTTGGCCTTCTGTCCACCTCCAGTCCATGCATCAAAAGCTCCAGATCCGGATCTTCCTTCTGACACTTTCGTAGCTGTTCTTTCTTCCACTTTTCCGCTGGTGTTATTGTTGTTAGACGGACGTCTATAATGTCCTCTTTTCCCTCAGCTTTTGAGCAGTGTTTACATTCCAGGCTACATGGTCGGCGGGACATGGCATCAGCATTACCGTGGACACTTCCCTTGCGGTGCTCAATAGCGAAGTCATAACTTTGCAGTCTCTCAATCCACCGAGCTAGCTGTCCTTCTGGATTCTTAAACTGTAGTAGCCACTTCAGCGCTGCATGGTCCGTTCGAACTCGGAAACGTTGCCCATAGAGGTACTTGTGGAAATGTTTGACGCACTCCACCAACGCTAGTAGTTCTCTCCGAGTT
Organism: Rhagoletis pomonella; assembly: GCF_013731165.1. Classification (NCBI taxonomy): domain Eukaryota; kingdom Metazoa; phylum Arthropoda; class Insecta; order Diptera; family Tephritidae; genus Rhagoletis; species Rhagoletis pomonella. The sequence continues at coordinate 866 of NW_023469712.1, read as the reverse complement.
ACGCAGTAGTTCCTTTCTGGTTTTCCAATCGACCGGCTATAGTAGGCAACCACCTTCTCCTTACCATCAATTACCTGCGACAGTACGCCTCCTATGGCATAACCACTAGCATCCGTATCCAAAATAAACGTTGCACCTGGAACGGGATACGCTAGCATAGGTGTAGTACATAGTCGTTCCTTCAGGGTCTGGAAAGCCTCCTCCTGCTCCTTGTTCCATTCGAAGGTTCTACTTTTCCTAGTGAGATCGTGGAGGCTATTAGCAACGCTGGCGAAATTCGGAACAAATCGGCGGTAGTAGGTGCATAGCCCAAGAAAACTCCGTAGTTCGTGCAGGTTCCTAGGTCTTGGCCAATCCTTTACTGCTTCTATCTTTTCCTTCGCAGTACAGACGCCCTCCGTTGTCACCTTGTGCCCTAAGTAGTTCACCTCCTTCCTTAACAGTGAGCACTTTTTAGGACTTAGCTTCAGACCAGCGCCAGCTATCCAGCTGGAAAACTTCTTCCAAATTGTTCAGGTGCTCCTCAAAGCTTTTGCCCAATACGATAATGTCGTCTAGATACACCAAACATGTTTTCCAATGCAGTCCTTTGAGCACATGGTCCATAAGTCGTTCAAAAGTGGCAGAAGCGTTGCATAATCCAAAGGGCATCACCGTGAATTGCCACAGATCGTCTCCAACGCTGAAAGCTGTCTTCTCCTTACCCTTACCGGGAGTTACTAAAGTAGTCACTTGCGTGATTTATGGGCGCCCTCTGTCGTAGTTTTTCGTTATGGTGCTTCCTACTGGTTCGACTCTGCACTACCATGTGCACTACCACGGGTTATAGAGTAGCTACTTACCTAGGAGTCGGTGCAGTAGCGGTT
>NW_023469711.1:1248-5252 GCF_013731165.1 Rhagoletis pomonella | reverse complement strand
CCGTGCGATAGGATCAGAAAGTCATCTGCAAACTGATAGATGTCTGTCCCTGAGTCCCCAATACTGTGTAGTTCTTTTGTATATAAATTAAAGAGTAGCGGCGATAGACAGCTGCCCTGTGGCAGGCCATCTTCTATTATTATGGACTCCTTGCCCAGGTGCAGAATTCTTTTGCCAAAGAAATCAATAATCCATTTTATATACGTATCTGGTATTTCAAAGTTCCCTAGCAGGCTCTGCAGCTTACCTAGGGTAACACAGTTGTAGGCATTGCTTATGTCAAGCGTCAGAACTACTGCCTTTTTGCCTGCATGTTTTAAGCTGGCAACTTTATGTAGAAAATCATTGATACACATTGCCGCAGACTTTCCTTTCCTATACGCATACGATCTCTCTGGATAAATATTTTTGTCGTTTAAAAAGCCTTCCAGTCTGCCTTTAATCATGAGGTTTATAGACTTAACTAGCACCGATATAAGTGAAATTGGACGGAAATTCTTATAGTCACTTAGGTCTTTGTTTGCCTTAGGGATTGGGACGATTCTTACCTTACGCCAAGAGTCATTAATTTCACACTTGGCGAAGGCATCATTTAGTGCAGTTAGTAAATTTTTTTGTCGCTGTTTCCGGCAAGGATCGAAGCATTTCATATGTGATCTGATCACACCCACCCGCGGACCTTTTAGTCTTATTTTTAAGTACACCTTTGAGCTCGTTGTCCAAAAACATAGGAACTTTGTCTGCGCAAGCAACTTTCCGCTCTACTTTTTCTTTTGTATCGTCTTCATCACTCACCTGATTTTTTAGATGTTGAAGGTACAAAGCGTCATTGGTATCGTCCCACGGTTGCTTAGACTCAGTGGATCCGGCACCTTTCATATTTTTGACAAATTTCCATGCTTCTCTAGTATTTGGGTGACTATTGAGGAGGTTTAGGTTCTTGTTGTAACTTTCTTTTTTGGCTTCTTCTACCGCATTTTTCCAATTTTCCTTGGCTTCAGTCGCAGCTCTTAAGTTTTGAGCAGTCGGGTATTTGTTGCACTTTTTTGTCGCGGCCAATTGCAGCCTAAAGAGCTTTTCCAACCCTTTGTGCCACCAGAACTTAGGGCGTCGAGAATCTTTGATCTCAAAGGTGGACGCTTTAATTCCATTAGTTAGAGTGTTTTCAATTTGTTTGATGTCTGTGTCAAGCTGGACAGTGCCTAGATCGCTAAGCAATTTTCTTTTGGCAAGGAACGTGGATTTTTTTGTTTCAATCTGGTCGAAGCTTATTACAATTGGGTAATGATGGCTGCCACCCAGTTGACAGGGGACCACCTCCCAGTTTGCAGATGATGTGATGTTCGTGAAGGTCAGATCCAAGACTGATCCCCTAGTAGCTTGCAGATCCGCTTTAAAGGTTATTGATCGATTGTTAAGACAGTAAAAGCTGGAGTTATTTATAAAGTTTTTAAGCCAGTTACCTCTGCTAGACTCAAAGAAATCGCCCCATTCATGTGCTCTCGCATTGAAGTCCCCACATACCAATACATTTCTGTACACTTCCAATGTACCAAAAAGTTTATTGATTGTTTCTTTGAACTCTCCCACGCTTAAGGAGGGCTCAAAGTAGACCGCACATATCACTAAGTTCCGTGGAAGGTTGCATGTTTGCACAATGCATATGTCGTGGCTTGAATCAAAAATAATCTTACGAAATTTGATGGATTTTCTTAAGCCGATGGCTACCCCACCATATCCATCATTTCTGTTTTTCTTGACCATATTAAAGTTTACAATGTTTTTCTTGAGATCATTTTCGTTCTGAGTAAAAGTTTCACTCAGGCAGAAAATGTCCACGTTATAGTTGTTTACATAATATTCAATATGGTTAATGTTTTTCCTAAGAGACTGACAGTTATGTTGTAGTATCTTCATATTGTTCAAGGGTAGAAAGTGGGTTACTTGTAATAAATTTGTGGTCTAGATCTAAGCAGAATTTCTTTAGTCTCTGATCAAAATGATCAAATGCAGTTACACCTGCCTGAAAGTCGATCCTTCTAAAGGCGTCACTTGCAAATTTTATCATCTCTGCAACTAATTTCTCCATTTCGGATACGATGTGTATGTTTTCTTTTCTTAATGCTACCCCATAGGCTTCAATTGACGCATTTTTCCGCTTGGCTTTAGCCTCCGCACTTTTTTCTTCATTTGCCTTAGTGACTTTATTTTTGGATGACTGGCTAGTCCTGTATTGCTTACGCCTAAGTATAGCTGCGTAGTTTCTTGGCGTTAAAATTCCGTTAACTTCCGCGTCCCTATCTTTTAAAGCATCTGAAGATTGACCCAAAGCGGGGAAATCTTCATCGTCTAGCAGCCTAAATCTATTCGATGCAAAAGGTGTATAAGTCTTTATTACCTCCCTCCTAGTTAGCTTTTTAATTGTCATAATCTTACTGATTCCCTCTTCCTTCTCCCACTTGGAGCATTTATTTTTTTCATTAGCCAAGTGATTGGTCTCCCCACACAGAATACATTTGGCATTACTGCACCCTTGTTCACAGCCCCCTTGGTTTCCACACTTTAAACATCGTTTGTTTGCCCTACAGGCTTTTCCTGTGTGCCCTAACCTGCCACAGTTAAAACACTGCCTTATGTAGGGGTAGAAGTACTCAACTTCGATAATAGTATGGTTAAGCTTGATTTCTTTGGGTAGGTTGTTTGAGGCAAAGCCAATTTTAACAGTATAGGTCGGAATTCTGTTTTCACTTTCACGACTCTCACGTCTCATAAATCTTTGTACTGAAGTAATTTTCACATCAGAGATTGCCTCATTTTTTATTTCCTCTTCTGTGATCTCCAGGGGTATGTCCCTAATCACCCCATAGGTTTCAATAAATGCTCTGGGGATAAAGGCCCTCATTTGCATTTCTTTTAACTTTTCATTTGCCAAAATCTCATTTGCCGATTTAATGCTTGTTATACCTAGCTTGTAGAGCGTGACCCCAATTGCTTTGATTGTGTCAATGTCTTCTAAACCCAAATCTTTAACCTTGCTCCACAGATATAACCCATTCCTTATTCTCGTGTTCCTAACTAACTCCGATTTAGATGTATCGATTAAGACGTATATTTCCCCCTTATGGTCGTGTGGATAAAAAATAGTTTCATTTTTATTATTTTGGCGCATTTCATCATGCCCCTTACTAATGTCATTTCCTACAGACAGGTTTTGCTTCCCGCCATTTGCTTTTGCCATTTTTTGATTTCCCTCTCCTACTTCTGTTTGTCTGCCTAATACCGTTTTATCCTGTACGTCATGTAAGTCATAGCTTTCATGTATGTTATATACATGAGCGTGATTTTCATTCCTAACCTCATGGTTAGAATTGTTGGTAGAACTGCCGGTTGCCGCCATACCACTCATACCACTATTCTTACTAAGCACATGGTCGTCAATTTGTTCCATGTAAGCCCAGCTCTGCATTTCAGCGTCACCTGCTACATGGCCACTGTTATTGAAAGGATTAGAGTTTGGTTTAATCTGACTCATTTGCACTTCCATTTGCCCAGGAATCCGCACGTCTTCCTCATTGTCTCTTCTTTTTTTTTTTCCTGACTCTTGACCTTGACCTGGAGGATCCCTCCCGGTCAGACCCCGCCATGGTAGCAGATGACGCTGCCACGCCACGCCACACAACTATTCTCAGGTATTTTTTTTAATAAAAAAAACACACAACTCCACACACAATTTAAAAAAGGAAAAATATGATACTCACAAATTATCTATGTAGATAGCTCAACACCAAAGATCACTTTAGCACAGTAAATTATTTTTAGTATTTTTTCTCCAACTCACCAGCACAGAAAAAACCACCTTTTCCACTCGGACGTTGAATAAGAAGTGGGCGATATCCTTGTAGTTTTTTTTTTTTTTTTTTTTTTTTTTTTTTTTTTTTTTTTTTTTTTTTATTTTTTTTTTTTTTTTTTTTTTTTTTTTTTTTTTTTTTTTTTTTTTTTCTTTT
>NW_023469711.1:0-1148 GCF_013731165.1 Rhagoletis pomonella | reverse complement strand
TTTTTTTTTTTTTTTTTTCCTTTTTTTTTTTTTTTTTTTTTTTTTTAACTTGTCCCTGAACTTAAGTAGTTTTTATCGTCTGCAAACTTGTTCTTTCAGCGGTGCTTACACAACCGCAGTGTTTATTATAAATGAATTAATTGGGCTTACAATTTAATGCATGTCCAAGGCGAATTATTTGCAAATAATACAAATATGCACATACGTATGTATATGTTCTATCAAGCTAGCAACAAACTATCTTTGCTTATCAGCGTTGTCCAGGCATTAATTAGGACGGAAAAATAAAAGTGATTGCAAATACCCCAATTAAGATTGCATAAGTAGTTTCAGTTATCTATTCACCCATATCACATGCATATTTCTTGTATATACATAATTACTTTCACTTTTCTCTATTTCTTTGCGCAGCGGAAAAAGTGGAAAAGGTCAGTATCGATCTCGATTCGAAAACAGTGCTTGTGACATCGAATCTGACTTCAGAAGAATTGTTGGAAACTATCAAGAAGACTGGCAAAGCGACGCAATATGTAGGGGTGAAAGAATGAAACGAACTTTTTTGCAAGTTCCGCAAAATTGCCAAATTAAAAATGGAAGTTTAATGGGTGTAATCAAGTAAGTATTCAAGAATTAACGTGGCGGCGATAGGCTTAACAGTGAAACTGTAAAAGGCCAATTAAATTTATATTTTGCGATTATAAAAAAAAAAAAAAAAAAATCGTTACCTATAAACGATCCATTGAGTTATACTCTCAACAAATATAGTTAAATAATACATTTAATTAAAATTGAAAGTCATAAAAAGAACAAAATGGACCAGTAAAATTGTATCTCTTTAAAGATTAATTGTATTTACATAATTAGCGAGTTCATCGTAAACCACAAATTTTAATATACAAAAACGAAAAATAAGTAAAAATTTATTCGCATTGGCAGTAGGTATATTAATAGATACATATTTACAAAGTAAAGTCGATTTACAAAAAAATAATCTGTTTAAAATAAAAATATAAATGTAGCCATCGTCAATTTTCAAACCTAATGTTAATCCAAAAGTTCTATCAAAAATTTAAAGAATAAACTCGAAAAACAATGCAATTGAAAAAAAAACTAATTAGTAAGGGGGTGTTCAATGGTTTGCTAAACAC
>NW_023469710.1:0-5253 GCF_013731165.1 Rhagoletis pomonella | reverse complement strand
TTTTTATAACTAAATAATAAAATGTATATGTCTAAAGTTAGAAGCAAACGCGCTTAAATTTCTTTATTTATTTTAATGTAGATATATAGGTACATATGTAATAATTTCTGCACATACCCTTTATTGATACGTAGGTAATACTTATTTAGAAAGCTGACAATTTTCGAAACAGAGATGTTAAAATCGTTAATAATTTACATTTTTCATAATGACATTCTTGTCACTAAAAATATTTCTCCAATTAATATTTTTATTTATTATAAATACTTGCACAAATTTAAAACAAACAAATTAATGATAACGCTCAATAAACTATTTTTCGTGTTGAAATTTTCAAATCTGTTCAATAAAATTCAACCTTGCGTATTTTTCAGTGGGTTTTGTGTGTTTAGAATATTTATATCGATTGATTGGTACTGAATGAATGTGTGCACACATAGCAAAAGCGGCATTCATCTGAATGCTTATTCAGTATTAAAAGTTAATGTTTCGTCATTCATTTTTTTTCAATCTTTCTTTGAATATGGTTATGTGTGTAATCGTATCTACTTTGAGTGAATGTAGAATTGGAAAATTATAAGCCACATTCCCCAACAAGGAAAAATTCAATGAAAACATAATAACATAAAATCGATGATTTTTAATTTCATATGATTTCACAGTTTTACAGTTCTGATACATATAGCAGCAACTAATTTCATTTAAAGAAATGGCGTGTCGTCCATTTCCGCTGTAGCGTATGTACTGTATATTTTTAACTTCTTCTGGCGAGGCGACATCTATCTCTAGAGTTTTTATAATTGTATGTCTTTGATATGATACCTACGACGAGGTTGATATCTAGACTAGGTTTGCCATAAATACCTTTGCTATATTTATAGTTTAGTGGTCTGGACATACAACATTGCAAGTTGATAAAAGCGTTGTAATAATAAACAGCGTAGTTCAGCCAAAACTATTAAAAATAAAAATATGTTATCATGTTTATTGTCGTTTCTAACTATAATGAGCACCGTAAGTTGTTACAAAATATGTCCTATTTGAGATAAAGCAGGAAAATTCTTTGAACATGAGGGCGTGGTAGGACTGACGAGGACATCATGGAATATCATCGTGTAAGCTGAGCTAAAAGAATATACGAAGTTGAGAAATAACGTCGACGAATCATGGAAGTCAGTGAAGGCGGTGACTGACCGTTTTCCAACTGATGCAAGCCTACAAATAATGATGACGCTCATGGCAGAAAAGAACACGAAGATACAAGAACATGATGACATTATTAAGTTCAATCAGGAAAGGAGAAGTCAAAGAAGATTGAGGGCTCCGTTTGAATTCATCGGCAGCATATACCATGCTTTGTTTGGTGTAATGGATGAGGAGCACGCAGAGAAATTGCCAGAAAATATTAAAAGAAGCAAGAAGAACTAGCGGTATTTGCTGGATCTATTGCGAAAATAATCGTCAATTCACGACGCCACCGTAACCGTATTGAAAAAGCAAAACGAATCCATATGGAATAATTTTCAAGTATTCAACAAGACAATGGATACTTTTGCAGAAGGACTCAATATCGTATCGAGAAACAACGTTATTATAGACCAGTAGTGCACACGGGAGTCTCCGGGAGCTACTCGGCTTTCACATACAAGTCGTGTGTGCGCAGCTGCCGAACTTATGCGCCGCTAGCAGAAGGTCAGTTTGTACTTCATGCTGTAAGCATAGCATGCGCGAGCTGTTTTACTGAGTACACACATACAGATACAAAAATATTGCGCTTGTATTGGGAGCTCTGTAAACGCTGTGCACCACTGTTTTAGACGCAGTTGAAGCTGTGGCCATGTCAACGAACTCATTAGCACAAATGCAGAAGAATCTCGTAGGGGTAATAGCGAATACAAGCAATTTACTAGAAACCTTGATGTCTCTTACCCAGTTTCAGAAACAAATCGAGAAATTCCAGACCAATATGCCTGAGGGTGTTAAACTTCCGGACACGGACCCTTTAGAATTGGTTAAAATTGCGAGAGTGACAACGAGAACAACGAATTCGTAAATTTTGTTCAACATCAATATCCCATATGCATTTGCAGTGCATTCCTATCCTATGGTTCATGACGGACGCAACGTAAGCATTAAATATACAATGGATCACATACTAATTGATGAGACCAAGTCAGTGTTTTAGGGTATAGATGATAACAACTTTCACCACTGCCAGAAAATGGAGAAGCTGATACTATGTTCGCAGATACATCTACTGTAAAACTTGAACTAAATCACAAACTGTGAGGTTAGACTCAACGCCTAGCGCTCAGAATTCGTTGAAACTTGTCAAGTAAATATAATGCCAGTCTATAATCACTGGCTGCAGTTGCAGAACCCTAACTGAGGGTTATTTTCCACTACAACGCAGTTAGGGGAGGAAGTTCATTGTAAAAACTACGCGAAAAGAACAAACATCTCTCAAGGAATTCTGTAGTTAGAAGAAGGATGCCACTTAAGTTCAACCGATAGGAATTTATGGGTCTATGCAGATGTCACGTCCAACATAAATATAACTAGAGAGTTACCACTCATTAGACACATCCGAATAGAAGGTGAACTAAAGTAATTTAAAATCCCGGATATCCCTCAACAGCTGACAATTCTGTGATTTCCGGTCGATCCTGATTTCCACGAACTAACCCATCGCAGCCTGAGCGTAAATTCTTGGATCATTCTGGGGGTATTATTCGCAGCTAGGGATAAAACGATACCATGCAGGTATCGATACTTTAACTTGAAAGATGTATCGACAAAAGTATCGTTGCCTGCAAAATATCGGACCTAAAGTACCGATACCTACTCGTATTCCGCATTCCGTATTAGGTAAAATCTACTTTTTTAAATCACAAGTTAATCATCCTCTGGAAATCCTTAGCTCCGAATAATAAAATTTAATAATTTAGGAACTGAAAATAAATAAAGCTCCGTTATATAGAAGAACTATCAGGTCGATTCTGAACAGACACTCCCTGGGAGTTTTCTCTCTTTTTCCTTTCCTCCTATCATGAATAAAAATTCCCTGAGAATTTTTTCTATTAAATGGCGGAGTTGAGCTGTCAAAAAAGTGTCAAACAGCTTTTGCGAACCTCGAATTTTCTCCTGCTAATCCCTGGGAGTTAATTATTGGAGGATTTCTTTCTCGGGAGACAAATTCCCGGGAAACAAATTCCCAGAGAACAAACTCCCTGGGAGTACTCAGAATTGGGCTGAAGATGTTTAATAATGAATGGTATTTACACATATATATTTGCATTGGAAAATGTTGTAAGTTAATCTTATTTAAGAAAATATTTATTAATAAAATAATTCAGGGGAAAAAGTTTTATTTGGTTGTACTTCCCAAGAATAGAAGTTTTTCCAAATGTTTGCCAGTCAACCGATTTTTTGACGTGGGTATTGTTGCTCCTGCTTTCGAAAACAATCGTTCGCAAGGAACAGATGTTGCAACTAAGTGTGAATATCACGATTGAGAGAATTAGAGATTGCGCCCATCGCGGTACCGCGAATCCGCTCTTTGTGAATTTGACAGAATCAGCTGTATGCGTGAAGTCATCTTGGTGTAGTTATTAATTGATGAAAACTGAATAACGATTTAACTGGGTACTGTTTAGTTATTTGCCCAATGGTTTCGTGCTCTTGTGTCCGAATGGTTGGCCCGATCTAAAAAATTTTATGCACATTTGTAGTCAAGGGTCTACAATTTATTGCAAAACCTAATTCTGTAATTTGCGGTCACTAATTTATTAATAAACTCGGTCTAAAAAATGCACTTTTTTGTGAATTTTGGAGTGAGTTCTGCGCAAATATACTGTGGATTGTGTAGCCGGAGTTATATGCACAATAAATGTTGAATACCTTTCCCATTAAAAAAGTTGTTCTGCACAAATTACGAGTTTAGATTTCCGGTGTCAAAATACTAATTTTAGACCATTTCCAGTGCTTCCCCAGGGGTATGTGGAAGGTTTCGAGGGATCAGGTGTGACTTTTTATAATGTGTGAGCTGTGCTCTTTCTAGTGAGTTAGATATCAGGACCCACACCCCCACTCCCTCCGCGCACTAACGCAAAAACAGTGGGCAAATAACTAAACATTTCCAATTTAACTATTGTGCGTTATTATTTATGCGTAGCTTTACACAATTATTGAAACATTACAAGGTAACATGAAGTCTGCAGTGGCAAATTGTAGAAGTGAAAACAAGCAAGTGAATGCAAGCGTGCGATATAAGTAAGTTTTTTATGTACTTACCCTGTAGTCAAATGTACTAGTTGCAGTGGCGGATCCAGCGGGGGGTTTTGGGGGTTAAACTACGTGTCAGTCAGTGGCGGACCCACGGGGGTGTTTTAATACATATACGCCATATTATACATACATATGCGCCATATTAAAACACTCCCCGTGGGTCCGCCATTGACTGACACGTAGTTTAAACCCCAAAACCCCCCCGCTGGATCCGCCACTGACTAGCTGTAAACTACCTCACAACTAGTATGAACCGCATGCTCAACTAGTCAGCCAACTATCTTTTTTCCATGCAATCAACTGGTATTTTTAACATGGGGATGTCCTACGAGATGGCAATCGTCAGATTTCGGTCAGAAATATACCAGTCTCATACTAGTTCAAAATAGACAGAAAAATACTAATTATGGACAAAAACCACTACTTTGGAAGCAAAAAAAAAAACTAATTCATGAATATACAATAAAAAACTTTTGATTACACTTTAATATATTACATATTTTTATTTAGCAGCCTTAGGTTTGCCAATAATTAGTGTTAAATTGTGTGAGTATAAATTAAAAGGAAAAATAAATACATAAATATTTCAAACATTCAAACATAAATTTAAATGCATTTTCCATTAAATGATATTAAAAGTAAAAGCTTCAGGTACAATAAATACTATATTTTTATCTTTTTTAACAATATTGAATATGGAAAAGAAAACATTTTAGTTAAATTCAACAATTTTTATTGAGCTCGAGGCAATTTTTTAATGAAAACTTATTGTGGAAAAGCAACAATAATTTAAAAAAAATGGTAGAAGTCATTGCTATTTCGGAAATCACCACATTTTCTCATCAGACTTCTTTCAAATTATTGTTGCTTTTCCACAATAAGTTTTCATTAAAAAACGGCCCCGAGCTCAATAAAAATTGTTGAATATAATTGTTATAAGGCCATAAAATAACAAAAACAAATAAC
>NW_023469709.1:0-5253 GCF_013731165.1 Rhagoletis pomonella | reverse complement strand
AAAAATATTTTATTTTGATTAAAGAAGTGTGCAAAGGGAAGGGGGATTTTGACCGCTGTTGCCACTTTTCCAATCGGCGCGGTGGTTGATAAAATTTTAGATTTTTAGATTTTGTCATCGCCGCGACGCAAATCAACTTGTGGACGGCTCATGTTTGTAGCGGGGCAAGTGTGCAAGGTGCGCATGAATTTATGAATGGTATTTTTTACGTTTATGAATGAACGTCTTGCTCGTGAGAAGCGGGAGTTCGGGGAATAGTAAGCGCAGTGTCTGTATGTTTTCATTTGTAGTATTTGTATGTATGTACATACATAAGTACATATTTGGTTTTTGATGTTCATAGCTTGATTAGAGTGATTAGAAGCGATTGCATTTTTGTTTGCATGAACACTAATCAATTATGCACGTGTATGCATATGTACATACATATATGTATTTATGTATGTATGTACATAGTTTGTTTACCTGTACATATGCACATTTATATCTATGTATTATTCACAAGTAAATATTAATTTAAACATATGATCATAACCATTTAATTTAATATTTATTCAATGTTGATAGATAATATTCAATTTCATGATTAAACATCAAAATATTCATCAACTAATAAAATTTTGCAAAACGATGGTGGTTTTCTGCACACACAATTCCACGAAATTTGAGCGTCGTAAGCTTGCGCATGAAATTGAACGACATCATAAAACACTGCTTAGGCGATCGAATTTCAATGTGTTGTGTGGTGGATGCGCTAGAGGCGCACGATTATTTTCGCGTGTTGCATTTTTGCTGGGGCTCAAATCCCAGTTGGAGAATTATTTTTTTGTTTTTATTTTTTTAATGTAATTAAATTTTCCTTTTTTAGTTTTATGTTGACGTTTGGGGTTTATTTTATAAATTGATTTTTATTTATAAAATGTATGCATAAAAATTCCCATAAGAGGTCGGGCAGCATAATATGCTTCTATGAAATTTTAGTTACGGAAAAGTATTTCATAGCCACATACCTATATGTATTTGCGAACAATTAATAAAAACTTCTTTGTAAATACTTCCAGTTGCATGTACATAATTTTTTCAATGATTTCGATTTTTTTTTGCCGAATATATTTTTTTTAAAGATAAATATACCAAAAAAGTACTAAAATTGGTCAAAAAACATTTTTAATACATGTACCTAAAAAATGAACAATCTATGGAATATGTAAAATAAGCAAATGGTATTGGGCATCTATTAATCGGAAGGTTTTTGCATCAAATAATTCCGGTTCATTATTTGCTTTATTGCTCAAACCTTAAGTTTCTTATCATTATAATATCAAATAGTATAATAATAATATCAAATAAAATTATAAAAGAAATAAATAAATATTAAATGTAAATATATACATACATACATATGTTTAAATAAACTATAATAAAATAGTTTTTATAAAAAGGTCCATTTTACATGACTTTAGACAATCGCGGAAAAAAGTCGAAAAAATGCCTTAGAAAATCTTATCAACTTAGCTGAAATAGAAAAATTCATACATGTTTGCAAAAATCAATTTGCAACAATCAGCAAATCGATTTCACGCTTCTTACTCTACACTTGTCGTTCTGACTTCCATTTTTATTTTAGAGTTTGTTTTGCTCCGACACAAGCACGCGCCTGCCTCCGCAAGCATCCGTTCACACAGAAAATGCGCCTTCTCATTCATAGACGTTCTCTGTTAGGGTGGTCCAAAAATGTATGTAGAAAAGTAAGGTTGGAATTTTTATGCTCTCACGCCCTAGGATTGTTCAATGCCGAAAAATATACTCTTATTTATTTATTTTGAAATCAAAAAATATTTAGAGGTCGCTCAAAGCGCCAAAGGTTTTCCATATATTTTATATAGGGGAAAACAACTTTTCGTAGAAATGGTATAGAATGGTTAAAAATCAATATTTTTCTACCAGAAAACTCTGTTTATCTGCAGGAGATTCCCAATAATATTACCCAAATGTTCATTTGACCATCTTTTCATCACAACTGTAATTTATAGGTGCACCAAAAACCGACAAAAACCCCGAAAAATGCAATGGGGCGACCAATTAAAAATCGTTAGTATTAAAAAATGGTTAAATAAACAATTGTGTATTATTATTGAAAGTATCCTGAAGAGAACCAGAGTTTTCCGATCGAAAAATATTGATTTTCAAGAATTCTATACCATTTCTACGAAAAATTTTATTTTTCCCATATAAAAATACACGGAAAACTTTGAGCGCTTTGAGCTACCTCTAAATATTTTTTTTTTTTATTTCAATATAAAAAAATAGGTGTATTCTTTTTTCGATATAGAACAATACTAGGGAGTGAGAGCATTACAATTCCGACTTTTCTGTTTTTTGATCACCCAAATGTACATATATTCTATTTAAGTAAAATTTTTTTTAGTTTTATTTCTAAGTTAGTATCGCCGTTAGTTGAATCAAATCTACTTTTGCTGGGAAGAACTAAGGTGTTAAAAGTTGCTCTGGACTGTACCACCACTTCAAAGCCAACAGTATTGGTAGAATACCAACGACCGTTTTTATATGTTTCGAGAAGCTAGATTATCTTGCTCCAGTTTACCGCTAACCAAACATAAAAGGTGTCAGGACTTTAGACATTGTGTCTGCCGTTCAAATTAAAGGGATTACGATTGATCGGAGCTCGATTTATTTATGTGAAGAAGCGGCAAAAATTGAATCAGTGGCTCTGTGTTGCTGTCATTACGTTGTGGGGAAAGAAATGACGCTACTTTGCAAATGTATTCTATGGAGTCCTTGTTTGTTACAATCACTATTAAAGTCTATATTAGTCAGCTTTTACATACATTGAACCACTGCTACGGTTGCGCTTAACGCTTTGCATATAGCCGTTCACCATCAGGCTAAGAATGAATGGCCTCTCCTTTCATCGGGCCTGTAAGTACCCGGGAATTAGGGGAAACTTCGATTTCATACCTGAATAAACGAACCGGTGTGTACTATGGCTGGAAATTTTTTTTGTAAGCCCCCCTCTCAGGCATGAATGGTAGAGTTGGATCACAGAATCGGAAGAGGTGTTTTTCTTTAAAAAACTTTCTGTAAATCTGAAGTTTAGGACGCCGAATTACAGCAACATTTTTCAGCGATTAGCGCCCACGACATCCGGTTCTACGTACGGGAATGACTCAGGTGACTGTTGTTTCGACGATCTAACCCCGTTTAAGTCGGCGAAATCCCTCAAAAATTGTACGTACATAGGGCTACATCTTCTCTCCTTCTCAGCGATTAGCGTTGAGGTCAGAAAGCAGATATATGTATATTCTATATATCTACAGCTAAGAGGCAATTGTGACTGTAGTATTGCTCTCGGTATGCTCGTAACTGAGATACCAGTTAGCCTGAGTTTTACTGTGTTGGTTTCAGGTGACATTTCAGAAACCAGCATGGCTGTTGTAGCAGCCTCTCGCTTGCTCCTAGACAGATGGGCTTATAGTCTTCGTGAGCTGGACAAATTTGCATAGCACACCTGGCGGTAGTCGACAGCGAAACTTGCAGATGGTTATTGCCAACTCTCTCTCCCTATTGAGTAATCCCCATTTGGAAAAGATGGTGTAAGATGTAATATCGTTTCGAATTGCTTTTACCGAAGTTGTTTGGATTTCGACGCATTTTCTACTTTGGAAAAATTGTCTTGAAATACCAACCACTAGACTCTTTAATTTTGAAAATGTATTCAAAGTATTTGAAAAAGAGATTACTTATCCATCTCACGCGTTTTTCTTCCAAGCACTGATATGTGGCATCACCACAATAATTAAAAATTCTCAACCTGTTGCTTCAAAAACGTTAAGCGTGTAGTTTTACAAGTGAAGTGATTTTGCGCACTTGTCGGCGCAGATGCATGATTTCAATAACCAACGGGAAAAATATTTTATTTTGATTAAAGAAGTGTGCAAAGGGAAGGGGGATTTTGACCGCTGTTGCCACTTTTCCAATCGGCGCGGTGGTTGATAAAATTTTAGATTTTTAGATTTTGTCATCGCCGCGACGCAAATCAACTTGTGGACGGCTCATGTTTGTAGCGGGGCAAGTGTGCAAGGTGCGCATGAATTTATGAATGGTATTTTTTACGTTTATGAATGAACGTCTTGCTCGTGAGAAGCGGGAGTTCGGGGAATAGTAAGCGCAGTGTCTGTATGTTTTCATTTGTAGTATTTGTATGTATGTACATACATAAGTACATATTTGGTTTTTGATGTTCATAGCTTGATTAGAGTGATTAGAAGCGATTGCATTTTTGTTTGCATGAACACTAATCAATTATGCACGTGTATGCATATGTACATACATATATGTATTTATGTATGTATGTACATAGTTTGTTTACCTGTACATATGCACATTTATATCTATGTATTATTCACAAGTAAATATTAATTTAAACATATGATCATAACCATTTAATTTAATATTTATTCAATGTTGATAGATAATATTCAATTTCATGATTAAACATCAAAATATTCATCAACTAATAAAATTTTGCAAAACGATGGTGGTTTTCTGCACACACAATTCCACGAAATTTGAGCGTCGTAAGCTTGCGCATGAAATTGAACGACATCATAAAACACTGCTTAGGCGATCGAATTTCAATGTGTTGTGTGGTGGATGCGCTAGAGGCGCACGATTATTTTCGCGTGTTGCATTTTTGCTGGGGCTCAAATCCCAGTTGGAGAATTATTTTTTTGTTTTTATTTTTTTAATGTAATTAAATTTTCCTTTTTTAGTTTTATGTTGACGTTTGGGGTTTATTTTATAAATTGATTTTTATTTATAAAATGTATGCATAAAAATTCCCATAAGAGGTCGGGCAGCATAATATGCTTCTATGAAATTTTAGTTACGGAAAAGTATTTCATAGCCACATACCTATATGTATTTGCGAACAATTAATAAAAACTTCTTTGTAAATACTTCCAGTTGCATGTACATAATTTTTTCAATGATTTCGATTTTTTTTTGCCGAATATATTTTTTTTAAAGATAAATATACCAAAAAAGTACTAAAATTGGTCAAAAAACATTTTTAATACATGTACCTAAAAAATGAACAATCTATGGAATATGTAAAATAAGCAAATGGTATTGGGCATCTATTAATCGGAAGGTTTTTGCATCAAATAATTCCGGTTCATTATTTGCTTTATTGCTCAAACCTTAAGTTTCTTATCATTATAATATCAAATA
>NW_023469708.1:3774-5254 GCF_013731165.1 Rhagoletis pomonella | reverse complement strand
ATCAAGGAGTTCTTCGTAGTTAGAGGCTTCTGAGCGATTGAAGAATATTTCGGATGGTTTCTTGGTTGTGACCGAGTGAACTGAATTATTATAACGATCTACGGCTATACTAACGAGTTCTTTGGTCCTGAGATCTGTGTTTTCCGCCTTTCTTTCCGTTTCTATAAATTTCTAATAATGTAGAGTGGAATCTCTCAATTTGGCCATTTACCTCGCTCCTCTGAGAAGGAGTGCGGTAAAGCTGAATTCCTAAAGATTCTAACAGATTCCGTATCACTGGGGTAATAAATCCACGTTCGTTGTCCGTATCTAAAATTTTTGGGGTTGTAAAATAGTGCAGAAGTTTCACTATTTTTTGTCTAAGGTGCAGGGTTCCTTTGTTTTTAATATGGAAAAGCTTTGCAAATTTCGAAAACTTATCAATAGAACTTAAAAATTTTTCTCCTTGAATCTCAAAAATATCTATATGAAGGATCTCACATGGTCGTGAGGGGATTGGTGTAACTTGTAATTCTGGCTTATTAGGATGCCTATCATACTTACTAAGCTTGCAGGTTTCACAAGCCAGCACATATTTCCTAATCTGGCTGCTCATTTTCGGGAAGTAGTACTGCTCTAAAATCTGTTTTCTATTCTCGCTAGCATTGCGGTGAGCTCTTTTGTGCTCCTTCATTATTGCCTCGCATACTGCATCTGGATTTGCTAAGTCCTTAACGACCGTCTGCGCTATACGAATTTTATAGTTGGTGAAATGTTCTAAATACACCTTTTGAAGTAAACCCAATAAATTTTCTTGAATTTTGATACCATTTACTACATTTGGGTTTAGTTTTTCCTTTAATATTGTGGTGAGTTCTTCTTCAGAAGCATTTTCTATCCCTACGTAGTGGCGTGAATGTCCAGGATGTGGTTCTTCGTAGATTTGAAGCCCTCTTCCAAATCTTATTTGATTCCTGAAGACGTTTAATGGTGCCTCGACGAATGGAATTAAATCTGTATTATCTTGATCCGCGCTATGAGCCGTATCGCACGTAGATTCGCCCACACTTGCAGCAGCGGGATCTGATCCCATAGTTGCAGCTTGGCTAGCGACCTCGGATGCAGGGAGGATAGAATCCGTCAATTGATTTACTTGTGTTTTGAGCCGAGAAAGGGCATCGGCCACGACGTTTGACTTCCCAGGTTTTTAGACAAGCTCATAATTGTACTCCTCGATTCGGGATTTCCAACGGTTAAGCTTAGCGTTGTAATTCCTATTGCTAAGGGAGAAAGTTAACGGTTGGTGATCCGTAAATATGCGTATTTTTCTTGCACCGTATAAATAATTTCGAAGGTTATCCAACGCCCAGACTATGGCGAGCATCTCCTTTTCATTCGTCGCATAGCCTTCCTCTGTGGTCGTAAGACTTCTCGAGATAAACGCTATTGGTTTATCTCTACCGTCGTAGTCTTGAGACAGTACTGCGCCAATTGCATAGTC
>NW_023469708.1:0-3674 GCF_013731165.1 Rhagoletis pomonella | reverse complement strand
GAAGTGGTTAACACTTCCTTGAGGTTCTCGAATGCCTTAAGGGCGTCTTTATTTAGTGTTATTAGTACTTTCTTGGATTGGGTTGCTTTGACTTGCGCATGCTCTCCCCTCGTAAGGTTGGTAAGTGGTTTCGCGATTTTCGCATAATCGCGGATAAACTTTCTGTAATAGGATGTTAGCCCCAGAAAACTTTTAAGCTCCTTCAAATTTGAAGGTGGCAACAGGTTTTTAATTGAATTAATTTTTTTCGGATCAGGTAATATTCCTTCCGAGGTTACGATGTAGCCCAGGAATTCTACACTTTTTTTCAAAAATTGCGTTTTTTGAAGGTTAACTTTGAGTCCTGCGGCTAGGAGTCTGGAGAGGATTGTTTCGATGTCCTTTAAATGGGTGGCCTCGTCTTTGCTAAAAATTATTATGTCGTCGATATACACGAAACAAACGCGACCTATGAATTCCTTGAGGACATCATCGATCATCCGTTGGAAGATCGAGGGTGAATTTTTAAGCCCGAAGGGGAGCCGCAAAAATTCATATTTGCCATTCATAGTAGAAAACGCCGTTTTCGGAATGTCCCGCTCCTTCATTGGGATTTGGTGGAATCCTGAAGTTAAATCTAGTGTGGTAAAGTATTTGGCATCACCGAGGCTAGCGATAGTGCCGTTGATATCTGGAATCGGATATGTATCGGGGATGGTTACGGCGTTTAGCCTTTTGAAATCGATTACCATGCGGTATTTCTTCTCCCCGTCTGAGCCAGATTTTTTTGGGACAATCCATATGGGAGAGTTATATGGGCTTTTCGAAGGACGAATAATGCCTTCTGAAAGGAGTTCTTGAATTTGCCTCTCGACTTCGCCGCGCATGTTGACGGGGTAGGGGTAGCTTTTCGTGTAAATGGGTGTTTCTGTGTTAGGCCTTATTTCTGCCTGTACGTTGGTAGCGATTTCTGTGCACCGATCAACTGGACCAAATAAATTTTCGTATCTATTCAATATGCTGTTGAGTTGCTTTCTTGTAGAGTCAGTGATATAAGGATCGAGAGGGATGCTTGCGTCTATACTATTGACATTCTGTGCTTCCTTTCGCTTAAGGGGGTTTCAATATAAGAAGGTTTAATTCCCTGTCTAGTACGGCTTTGATTTCCGTAAGGGTGTCATCGCCTATAATTCCATGGAAGGATGTGAGTCCAGGGAGGACAAAAAATGTAGTAGGCAGGTCCTTGCCTACAAACTTAAAAAAATTTCCACAAATTTTCCTGTCTACCAAAATTTTCCCCCCCGCGGAAGTGACATGGAATGGTTTATCCACTGGTCTAGTATTTTGGGCGATGCGTTCGCTGATGTAGTTTTTATTTGCTCCCGTGTCCACTAAAAACTCTAAAGTGCCATGATCCCGCGTATCATATTCTAGATATGGTACGCCGGACACGAGGCTCCTATTGTAAAATTTACCTGATCGCATACTTGCTCGTTACTTAATTCGTTGGAAGCATTTTCTACCACATCTTCGTCCCCTGGAACTAAATGGAATAGCTTTTGCTGTTTGCTACCACTTTGTTTTGAGAGTCCCGTGGAAGTTGAACCTCTCTTCAAGCCATCGTATCTTGGGAACCTTGGACTAGAGGTCTGTCGGGTTTGGGAAGATTGATTGGTATCTCTTCTTTCGGCTCCTGATATATTGTTATTACGCCAGCTTTGTGTCGATTGGTTGCTGCCCCTAGTTTGCCCTGAGGATGTGTAAGAGGGATAGGAACCCCCCTGATTTGTGGTTCTTCCTGTGTATCCTCTGTTTGTCTGCGTCCCATTATTGTATCCCGATTGGCTTTGTGCCGGATTTTGAAATTCCTCGGTAAAATCTCTGTTGCCCCTCGAAAAATAACGCGATGCTGAATGTTGATATGCATCGCCGAACATGCGGCCACTTCTGTTTAAGGCTTGTGGAGGGCGGTAGATAGCGTTTCGTCTATCCACGTTTAGGAAGGTAAGACATGAGGAATATGCTTCGGGTAAGGATTTTGGCTTCTGCATAAGTAACAGAGTCGGAAGATCACCATTTAGCCCCCTAATAAAAACATCGAGAGCCCTACGTCGGTGTGCTTCCGTTAATGCCTGGACGGTTTCCCCATGGACGTATTTGTCTGTATTTATAGTGTTGATCATAAGTGACAACTGCTTATTGATTTTAGCATAGAATTCCGAAACTTTTTGACGACCTTGTGTCATGAGAGTAAGTTGTTGATCCAACGTCTCTATATCCCTGGAATCTGCGTAATGCAGTGACAAAATTTCCTTAATTTTTCGCCAGTCACTCTCAAGAATGTTATGCGACACTAGTGCAGCATCGGCTGCACCCCTAATTTTGCACCTGATGTGCCTCAGAATGGCCCTATAGATTGGTTTATGCCGTACAACCTGGTAGTCATTTAAAACCTGCTCTACGCTATGGACCCAGGAGGAATAATGCTCCCTGGATCCATCGAACACTTGAAGCTCCTTCACGCAGTCTGGCAATTTAGAAATTTCCCTAAGTTCGTCCTCCGTCCGAGGACTTGTCAGTGGCTCTTCCACCGGACGTGTTTCCGGGTCCACGGACTGCCTGCGAACCTCCTCTACCTGGCTCTCTAGCCTTTCTAGATTCTCACTGAGTCCTTGTAAGGACTCACCGTTGGTCTTCGACTCCACACTTTTGAGCCGTTCTTCCAACCTTCTCAGTTGTGACAGAATGGCGTTCACTGCGCCATTCATTTCCGTCATGGATTTCTTAAATTCGTCCGCGTTCATGCTGTAACGAGATTAAAGGTTATCTTTTAACAGTTTGTATACTTACAAAGTCCAATATTTCATTGGAGTATTTGCTTTTTCTATAATGTACGCTTCTCTTCACAGATTTAAATTATTTAATTTCGCATAGAACCTTTGCGTTCTCACAGTTTTTATTTATATTCCTTAATTTTTCCGGATTTTATGGGGAACCTTTTTTTTCCCACAGCTCTTGTTCTATTACAGTTACTTTCGCATGGAGCTAGTATTTTCACAATTTTTTTCACAGTTTTTACTTATATTCTTTCTTGTAGTTTTTTCCACAATTTTTTTCCGGATTAAGGCGGAACGTTTTTTTTCCTTTTTCACAGCGTTTTGTTTTTTTTATTGACTTTGGCGGACCCTGCACCGAACCGTCTCGGGCGCCAGTTAATCTCTCGTGTCGCGAGAGATATAAAAAATTAAAGGTGCGGCGAACCCACTGTTCGCCGATGCTTTTCAAACCGTAATTAAAAGACGGACAACTCGAGTTGAGCTTAACACAATTTATTACTTGTCACTTGCACGTCCCAAAATTAACTAACTCAAACATATGAATTCACTTACTGGCTAACCTCTTACTCCTAACTACTTATGCTAAGGTTGCAGTTCCCACATTTCGCAAGTTGGGGCTTGCGCGTGCAGACAGGAATTGCTTATATTGCAATTCCCATGATTTCAATAATTCCGATACTTGACCTGATCGGTGGTTGCGCGTGTGCCGCGTCAGCAAAGTTAGTAAGTGCAAAACAATATGGTCACATGCCTGGCAACGTGAGTAAAGGGTGCGCCATTGATCGGTATTGGTATTACAGGTAAGATAACTTTGATATTTGCAATAACTTTTAGACGAAAAATAAGAATATTAACATT
>NW_023469707.1:0-5254 GCF_013731165.1 Rhagoletis pomonella | reverse complement strand
CGTGCTACGTGCAATGGCTTTGCAAGATTTGGAGAATACCCCTATTGAGTTCTGTTGCAACATCCGCTGGAAACGTATTTCTTTTCATTTCACCGGTACACTCCAAATTCAAATAGAACTACAAATTATTATTCGTAATAACAGCTAAGCTGTCAAGTGGCTAGATATGTATGTATGTATAAAAGTCAAAGGAATGAGAGGAGAAGAGAGGAAAGTAAAAATTTAAATACATACACCCTTTGCGACTACCAGCATCTACAGAAAATTCCATTCATGGCACAGCTGAAAAGCGGATGGAAATTACAAACTTTAGAATTCACAATGAAAGTGGTATCTAACGGCATGCTCCAGGAACACCGTTAGGTTGTAGGTTTTCGCAAAAGCTCTGTACAGTATGTAATACAGGTTAAACAGCAAAT
This sequence comes from Rhagoletis pomonella, assembly GCF_013731165.1. Classification (NCBI taxonomy): domain Eukaryota; kingdom Metazoa; phylum Arthropoda; class Insecta; order Diptera; family Tephritidae; genus Rhagoletis; species Rhagoletis pomonella. The sequence continues at coordinate 4,835 of NW_023469707.1, read as the reverse complement.
CAACGTAGAAATGTATACATGCAGAAAAACTTACTACCAAAGCTAATTGATTGAAAAACCTGGGCCACAAATTGAAGAAAAATTGTAAAACAAAAAGGAAAAAGTAAAAGGAAGCAATGCTTCAGCACTTGTGAATTTGCGAAGAGAGAAATAAATGTAAAGCAAATAGTTTCCATGTAGTTGCATGTTGCATGGAATGGCATCAATTCTATATTCATGAATTTGTCTGTATTTGCTGCTGGAAACATTTTTTAATAAACATGAAATAGCTGCACAAAAACTAGTGGGAAATACAAAGACAAAATAATGCGGGCAGAAATTTTGATGAGAAAGGAAATTTCATTTACTTAAAGAATTAAATTGAAAAACCAAAATAGGCAAATACCAAATGAAAAAAAATTTATAATGCAAAATATATCTTACCGGGAAAGTGCAAACTTACCAGATTCATTTACGCATTTTAACAGGTTGTTTAGTGAAAGATAATATCCCTCGTCCATTCTCAGTACATCCTACCCAAAATGTACCGTCCTCGTCCTCCAAATACAATGTACACAGTCGATGATACGTATTTTGACCATATGCCGTCCTCACGGCTTGTGCCCCGTAATTAGGGCTCGTAGTTCACTCCTTCTTTTTCTGAGAAAAAATTTTGCTACCTCCCTGACATGCCTTTTCAGTAAACACTTAAGCTAGGCACTAACAACAAACAAATTCGTCTAATTTGTTATTTGGCGGTATAACCGCCTAAGAGATTTTGGCCGAGTTCAACAAAGCACGCCAGTCGTTTCTCTTCCGTGCCAACTGACGCCAATTGGAAGCGCCAAGTGAAGCCAGCTCCTTCTCCACTTGATCTTTCCATCGCAGTGGGGACCTCCCTTTTCCTCTGCTACCACCGGCGGGTTCCGAGTGAAATAGTTTCAGAGCAGCAGCATTTCTGTCCATTTGAACAACATGGACAAGCCAGCGGAGCCGCTGAATTTGATTTCGCTGCACTATGTCTATATCGTTGTAAAGCTCATAGAACCCATCGTTAAATCGTCTGCGGTATTCGCCATCGCCGACGAGTGAAAACCGGTAAATCTTTCGCAGAATATTTCTCTCGAAAACTCCAAGAGCCGCTTCATCAGATGTTTTCATTGTCCATGCCTCCGCGCCATACTCCAGCGCGGACATGATGAGTGACTTATTGAGTGTGGTTTTCGAACGTCGAGAGAGGACCTTACTCCTGAATTGCCTACTAAGCGAGAAAGCAGAACAGACGTTTTTACCCATAATATCGATTCGTCGGCATTCTCTAGCAATTGTACGCTATTGCAAAGTATTGTGCCCGAGCAGTTCAGTTCTGCGGCTCTTATGATCTTCTCCAGCGTCAGATTAAAAAAATCACATGAAAGGGAGTCACCTTAATTGATACCTCGTTTGGAGTTAAACGGCTCGGAGAGGTCCTCCCAAATTCCGACGGAGCTGGAGGTATCAATGGAGGCTCAACGTCATTTAACAGAACCGTAATAATTTCGCGGGGATACCAAATTCAGGCATAGCGGCGCACAGGTAACTCCATTTAGTGCTGTCGAAAGCGGCTTTAAAGTCGACAACTAAGTGGTGAGTGTCGATCCTTTTCTCGCGGGTCTTTTCCAAGATTTGGCGTGTTGTAAATATCTGATCTATGGTGGATTTGCTAGGTCTAAAGCCACACTGATAAGGTGCAGTAAGTTCGTTGGCGGTATGATTCAGTCTTTCACAAAATACACTCGATACGACCTTGTAGCCTATGCTTAGAAGGCTGATCCCGCGGTAGTTGGCGCGAATGGTTGGATCTCTTTTCTTGTGGATTGGGCAGAGTACACTTAAATTCCGGTCATCGCGCATGCGTTCATCTGATCATACTCTGCGTAAGAGTTGATGCATGCACCTCATTAGCTCCTCGCCGCCGTACTTGAATAGCTCGGCTGGCAGGCCGTCAGCTCCAGCAGCTTTGTTGTTTTTCAGCCGCGTAATCGCTACTCGTACCTCGTCATAGTCAGGCGGTGGGACATCGACTCCATCGTCATCGACTGGGGGCTCGGGTTCGTCTTTTCCACTACTTTCAGTGCTACTTCCATTCAATAGGGTAGAAAAGTTTTCCCTCCATAATTTAAGTACGTTCTGGACATCGGTCTCTAGGTCGCCACGGTTATTCTTACAGGAGTTCGCTCTGGTCTTAGTCACTGGTCAGTAAGTCGCCTAACTCTCTGGTAAAATTTTTGTGAATTTTTCCTGGCGGCTGGCATTTCAAGCTCTTCGCACTCACATATTTTGGCCTCTCTCTTCTTAATGCAGCAAACACGTCTCGCTTCCCACTTAAGTTCCCTATAACGGTCCCACATGGCTCGCGTTTCAGCGTAACCCTGTAGGTAGCATCTTTTTCCCTGCGCTCCTTGACACTCCTCATCGTACAAGTTGTTCTATCGGGTTTGCTGAAATCCAACTACTTCTTCAGGGGCGCCAATTAATGAGCAGGAAATGTGGCTCCACTGCTCGCGTATGTCGGTTTGTGGAAGAGTGCTCTCAAGGAGCAGGTGTGTGAGTCAGGTGGCGAATAAATTGGCCGTCTGTTGTAATTGCAGTTTTTCGAGTTAAGCTTTCCTTGCCTTTTTTTGGCGGACATTTTTTGCTGCACAAAGGCGTATATTGGCTGCAACAAGTAACTGGTCCGAGTCGATGTTTGGCCCTCAGAGTGTACGTACGTCTAAAACGCTGGAAGCATGCTTTCGGTATATCACAACGTGGTCAATTTGGTTTCTGGTTTTTTCGATCTGGAGAAAACCATGTTTCTTGGTGGATGTTCTTATGCTGGAACCTAGTACTACATATTACCAAGTTTCGGGCCCCGGCGAAGTCGATCAGCCTCACTCCATTATCAGACGTTTCGGCGTTGAGGCTCAGTTTTCCGACTGTGCCACCAAAGATCCCTTCCTTGCCAAGCACGATTTTTATATCGTGTCGGGGGAAGCGCTTATACGTTCTCTCCAAGCGCTCAGAGAAGAGATCTCCGGACGCCTTGTCCTTCCCCTCCGTCGGGGCATTGTTACAGATGAGCGAGATTTTGAAGAGTCGTGCTTTGATGCGGATTGTGGCTAGACGGGTGAACGCTAGAACTCGGCGACGGAGTCTCTCTCACACCAGAAATCCCACACCGAATTTGCGCTCCTTTACGTGGAAACTATAGTAAATATCACAAGGCTCAACGCTTGCCTGGCCTTGCTCCGGATGACGGTGATGTCAGCCCTTGTCTTCCCGAGGACATCAACCAGCCGGGCAGAGGCACCTTCCCCATTAAGGGTCCCGATATTCCAGGTGCATACCCTTAAAGCATAGTCCTTTATACGTTTGCCGTGGTCGTCATCAGAAAAAGTGGGTCTCATCCGAGGCTATTTGTTCTTTTTCATTGGGCGGGGTTTTAACGTGGCGGAATCCAAACCCAGCGCACGCGAAGTTTTATGCCTTCTCAAGTTAGCTCGCTTCGAAACGGGTGTTTGATTGCTACCCAGTGGATGGTGGATATAAATATCCGAACGTTGTGAGGTGCGATTTAGATCGTAGTCACAAGAATCATTTCTGGCCTCACCCAAGTGAATGGCAGTCAAAAGCTTCCCACTTCTGCGCACGGAACCATCCTCCGTACTTAGTCTAAAAGTTATTTAGTCAGAGTAAAAATAAAAAATTTCGGGATTCTCAATACCATTTCAGAATTTTTGAATTTTGCTTGGGGTGTCTTTTATTTTCGAGTCTATATCGAGAGTTTAGTGACTATTTCGGTATTTTAAGGGCTACTTCGTTATTTTGTGGGGCTTATGAATTCTGTCTGCTAAATACTTTCTTTTTTTGTACTTAGTTTCTAACAGCTTCTAAATACCTAAGCATTTTTTACTTGAGTATTTATTTAGCAAACTCCTAAATACCTAAGCTTTTTTTTTACTGGAATATTTAGACATCCCCAAATACTAATTATTTCAGTATTTAGTACCCAAATTGGTACTGTAAATAGAAACTTATTTAGTTGTGCCCCTCACTGTTCTCAACCAGTGTAAGTTATAAATGGAAGGAAGGTTTGCGAAACTAAACCAATTTCTTTTTTTGTGCGTGAATGGATATGACTCTGAGATGATTTTACCTTGTCTTTTCACGAAAACTTAGCTGAAGTATGTTCATATTTAATACAAAGGTGAGTTACGCTCTCAGGAAAATAGTTAGATGAATGGACAAGCTATTCTCTAGATAACTCACGCATTTTTTCTTTTGTTTAGAGGAATTACACGATAATTTTTTGAGAAATTCTAAATAATGCCGCGTTGAGAAAAAAATTGGGAAGAATTCATAAAAATATTTCAATTTATTAAAACAATTTCAAATTTTTATCTACAAGGAGTTGAAGTAGGGGAGGGCAGAAGTTTGTAGTACATGTGTCTCTGCGCTCAATACAGTACGGCTTGTCGATAAGCATACATTCATACCTATAAATGTACCGGAAATGTGCACAATGGACGCTGGTTTTTACTCGTAAAACCGTTATGTGCTACAACTGTTGCTTGTGAGCCAAGTTCCACTCCTTCTAACGGGTGATTTTTTTGAGGTTAGGATTTTCATGCATTAGTATTTGACAGATCACGTGGGATTTCAGACATGGTGTCAAAGAGAAAGATGCTCAGTATGCTTTGAAATTTCATCATGAATAGACTTACTAACGAGCAACGCTTGCAAATCATTGAATTTTATTACCAAAATCAGTGTTCGGTTCGAAATGTGTTTATCGACAAATTTTGTTCAGCGATGAGGCTCATTTCTGGTTGAAT
>NW_023469706.1:0-5256 GCF_013731165.1 Rhagoletis pomonella | reverse complement strand
TTCGGTTTTTCGGGAGTATTTCGGGATTTTTGGGACTTTCGGGGTTTTTGGGACTAATTTAGAAACTTCGGGACTTTCGATATTATTTCAGGATTTTTGGCACTTTCGGGACTATTTCGTAATTCTCGGAACTGATTTCGGGATTTTTGGGGCTTCCGGGAGTATATCGATTTTTTTGGGACTTCTTTTGGATTTTTGAGACTTTCGGGACCATTTCGGGGTTTTCAGGATTATTTCGGGATTTTTAAACTAACTTCGAATTTTTGGGACTTTCGGGACTATTTCTCATTTTTTGGGAGTAATTTAATTAATTTTGGGACTTTGAGAAATAGTTAGGGATTTTTGGACTTATTTTGGATTTTTGGAACTTTCGGTACTATTTCGGGATTCTCGGAACTGTTAGGACATTCGGGGCTATTTAGGGATTTTTGGGACTCTCGGGACTATTTCGGGATTGTCGGGAGTAATTTAGGTATTATAAGCCGGAAATAGTCCCGAAAGTCCCTAAAATTCCGAAATACTCCCGAAAGTCCCGAAATTACTTCCGATAAACCCGAAAGTTCCAAAAATCCAAAATAAGTCCCAAAAATCTGGAAATAGTCTCGAAAGTCCCAAAAATACCTAAATTACTCCCGATTATCCCCGAAATAGTCCCGAGAGTCCCGAAAGTCCCAAAAGTCCCGAAATTAGTTCCGAAAATCCCGAAATAGTCCCGAAAGTTCCAAAAATTCGAAATAAGTCCCAAAAATCTCTAACTAGTTCTCAAAGTCCCAAAATTTCTAAACTATTCCCAAAAATGGAGAAATAGTTCTGAAAATCCCAAAAATCCGAAATACTCCTGAAAACCCGAAATGGCCCCGAAAGCTCAAAAATCTAAAAGAAGTCCCAATAAAGTCGATATACTCCCGAAATTCCCAAAAATTAAAAAATCAGTTCCGAGAATTACGAAATAGTCCCGAAAGTACCAAAAATCCTAATTTAGTTCCAAAAATCTAAAAATAGTTCCGAAAATACCTAAGTTACTCCCGATAATCCCGAAATAGTCCCAAGAGTCCCAAAAATCCGAAATTGGTCCCAAAAATCCCTAAATATACCGAAAGTTCCAGCAGCCCCGAAATTATTCCCGAGAATCCCGAAAACCCCATAAATCCGAAATACATAAGTCCCAAAAATCTGGAAATAGTTCCAAAAGTCCAATATAAGTCCCAAAAATCGAAAAATAGTCCCGGAGTCCCAAAAATTTCGAAATTACTCCCGAGAATCGCAAAAAACTCCCGAAAGTCCCAAAAGTCCCGAAATTATTCTGCCCTTTACTCATTTTTGTTGTTTGCGAAAATTTTCAGTTGCCTTCTCAGATAAAACAACCCGTGTGTCATCGACATCACCACAGTATATCTGCGGCGTGGGTACACAAACAACTCCAATTCCTCATCGTACATTCATATAGAGCAGGCGTGCTGCAAGCGTATGCCTGGGGTGCAGCTAGTGGCGAGAGTATACTAGTGGTGCGGGCAAATTCTTTAAACTTCCCATGGACAACGCAACGGTTTGATCAAATTTCGGCATGGCGGCCAGAAAATCAAAAAATTTGGATTTTTAATGAAATTACCTTCAGCGCCTCATTTCGTTCCCAAGCATAGTTCCCCAGTACGTTTTGTCAACGAAAAATTGAATCAGAAAATTTTCAGAAAAATTGCTGAAAACGTACCCTTTACAAAACCATTTTCGGTAATTTCGTAGAGCTAATCTGCGTTTCATCCACTTTTCTTCCCATTTTCGGATTAATATTCGGATTTTTTTCTGGCTGGGCTGTTCTCGTGACAAGCGCAGCAGCTTCGCGCACGTGTAGATATATGTTACTTATTCTTTGGAACTTTACAATCACATGGTGAAAGAGCGAATTAACACGATTTTAGAGGCAGTCGAGAACAAACTTATAAAAAGTTTGAAAACTTGCGATTTTTTTTTTGCACCTTGCCGAAAGTACCGACGTAGTGGGACTTCCATGTTCCTCTCGTGTTAGTGAGGTACCCATTCGGAATGCAAATCAAAGAACTTTTGATGAGCGAAGTACTTGAGCCTTGCCAGTGTTGCCAGAGAATAATTTCGTTTGGAGCAAAAACGGTCGAAAAGAGCTAAAAAGTGCTAAATAATACTAATAGTAGCTAAAATGCAGAGCTACATATGTATTTTTGTCAAGGTTGAGCATTTACTGACGTAAGGTTCTTTTTACATTTTCGGCAATTTTAATAAAAACAACGAATTTTATGAGTTTAAGTGCTGAAAAATGGTTTAAAACTAGGGCTGTGCGATTAATTGATTACTCAAAATTTTAATTAATCATAAAGTAAATAACTCAATTATTCGATTAATTGGTAATTATGATTACTCAAAAGTGCAGTTACTGAAGTAATCAAGACTTTTGATTAACCAAAAAAAAAAAAAATTGAGTAAGTTGCTTTATGATTAATCAACATTTCGAGTAAAATGAGTAATCAACATTTCAACTCTTTACATATGTATAAAGTAGTTAAAGTTCCTTGATACTTTGAAAACAACGTTTCTGTTTTCAAAAATTAAAACGAAAAATTTTTTTCATATACAAAATGAAATAAGCATTTTCCAAAGCAAACTCTTTAACGAGCAAAATTATTTTTTTTGAGTAATCATATTTCAAGTAACTCGATTAATCGTCGTTTTGAGTAATCAAAATATTGATTACTCGAGTAATTGATTAACCGAATAATTGATTAACCAACTTGCTCGAGTAATCGAATAATCGCACAGCCCTATTTAAAACCAAAATAAGGTGCATATATTTCGAATGCGTCGTTATGGCACTTATAACAGTGAACTAAAAATACTTTACAAACTGTTAAGACTGTAATTTCAGATATTTGAATTGAATAATTTTTTCGCAAAATTTTTCTGGAAAGTTTTACTTCCAGCTCTCCCTAAAGGTAAAATTAGTTGGGTAAAACCCAATCCGCGCTATCAGAAAAAGGATTTACTTCTAATTAATTTTTGAATTCTTTAACCTATATCCAAGAGTTTATGGTGGATACACTGCATCTCGAAATTTTCCATTTTATCAAGGCTTAAGTTTTGGCTTATGTACAACAAATACAACTAAAACTTTCTGGAGCTAAAAAAGAGCTAGGAGCTAAAACCCAAATTTCGGAGCTAAATGGAAAAATAAAGAGCTAAATCTAGCTCCAAAAGCACCAAAATGGCAGCACTGAGACTTACACTACTAGTGACGAAATTTTTAAAGCTATCGACAAATTTGTACGAAAAATTGGTTTGAAATGGAGCAAGTGTGCGGATATTTGCAGTGGTTGGAAAAACGAAAGGAGCGATATCTAGGATCAAGCAAAAAGCAGAAAACGCCACGAGAAGTCACTGTATGATCCGTCGGTATTCCCTGGCGACGAGGAAGATGCCGCGACTAGATTTATAACCCGTACTGGATGACGCTGCGAAGATAACAGAGGCCTGCGAAACTAAAATACATCTTTGGTTTTTTTCTAGCACGTTTTATTGGTGACATGTATATTTTAGAATTTCTAGCAATTTGCATAAAAACCCCATAAATAAACAAAGTAAAACAATGTAACTTCGAAGTTAACGCCAAGAAAATTGATAACAGCCGGTTTCACCAGCAATTTAAATGGAAAATGATTTTTTTATTTTCTGTCAATTTCCATATAAAATTCGAAAAATTAAAACTATTTTTCACTTAAATTTCTTTCGTGAAATTGGCTGTAAAAGTTATTTTCTTAGCTTCAACGCGCATTACCAGCATTAAATTGGAAGGTTTAGAAAAAACCATTGTCGAATATTTTCCCAACATTGACTCCGAGGATGTCTACAGCTAAATAACAAATCCGTTTTCATGTGACCCGAAAAGTAAACCTACTGTGATGACAAATTAAGCTTTTGAAAACCTTCTGGACATCAGTGACGACAGCACTTTAAATATTAAATACTATGTAGGGAGCCAAGAGAGTTGTGGATGCAAGTGTATGCAGAAAACACTGCTGTTGGCAAGATTGCATTAAAAATACTAGTGACTTTTACTTTTACATTTCTATGTGAGACTGCATTTTCAACAAATGCTTACATAAACAAATAATTTTTAAGCAAAAAACATATCCGACTTCAATTCTCATATACAAATTTAAAATTATTGGTTATCTCTTCATGGTCCAATGATCGGATTTAAACCAAATTAGAATGGGACCGCCTGTGAGGTAACACCTTTCCCTTAAAAAAAAAATTATAGTAATCGGTTAACGTGGTCCAAAGTGATGCGATAACATACATAAAAAATAAAGATTGATAAAAAAATATACCGACGAATTGATAACCTTCTTCTTTTTGTGAAGTCAGCGTCAAATGATTTCAGGGTAAAATTGTCAAAGCTCCCAAAAACCTTGAAGGAAATAAAGCAGGGACCGTAAATAGCAGTTACTTTTTCCAACAGTTAAACTTGGCCAGATATGTTTTAAGTTCGAAGTAAACGTCTTTCCGGATAAACAGTAAACAAACCGCTCACCCAAATTAACAAATTTGGTACCAAATAAAAGACGACCTAAATAGCTTTTAAACAGAAATAACGATCAAAGGCTACAATTTCTATTTATATTTTTTTTTTATAATTTAATACAAAAGAAATGCATATACCTGACCAAAGGTTTGTTCTATGGTAATTAAAAACATTTTTTAATTAAATATTTTTCAATAGCTGGCTTTCTTCGTTTAAATATTTCAGTTTTAAAGCTATTTTAGTCCTATTTCAGTTGATACCAAACTTGTTTAATTTGGATAAGCGGTTTGTTTATTATTAGGAAAGGATTTTTATTTTCGACTTAAAAATATCTGGCCAAGTTTAGCTGTTGAAAAAAGTAACTGTTATTTACGGTCCCTGAAATAATGAAATCATCAAATCAATTTCAGTCCTTATATTAAAGTAAAGGAGCATAAAGTTTGCATTGCGATTTCTTGTTTTGGTACACATTTGAACAGTAGGGGTGCCGAGATATTTTTCAGGCACAACGAGGGTGCCGCGGTGAATAAAGTTTGGGAACCCCTGATATAGAGCATTTAAATAATGTAAGTATATAAACAAATAAATATTCCGGCGTAATGGCGAGGGGGGCGAAGCGATAATAATGAATTTGAGAAGGATATATGGCAATGAGAAGAAGAAGTCTAGAAAAAGAAGTCTGATGAGGAGATGTGGTGATCTCCGAA
>NW_023469705.1:0-5256 GCF_013731165.1 Rhagoletis pomonella | reverse complement strand
TTGAACAATGGTGTTAAGTAAATCTTTCTTTTTAACCCGAAGGGGATGGGTTAGAATTATGTGTTCCGTGATCGAATCGGCAATCGTATGCAAATATTTTACGTGGCTGATCGTATGCATGCCAATAGTTGCGGTCTCTAACTCGCAAGAAGTTGCAAGAATTTACAGGAATTTACCAGAATGCGTTTCCGTACTCGGTTCTCTGACTTCTTTTGCTTCTTGACAGTTTTACAGGTTTAAACCCAGAAAAGTTGGGGAACGCAACTAATATTGGAATTATGACATACATTAACTAACGTATTTTTCACGGATTGCAATAGATTCACGGTGAATTGTTATAGAAATTTTGACAAGTAAATGTCGTTTCGTTATTTGTGAACACAATAAATATTTATTTACCTAACGTGGGAAGAACTTCAGAGCGATAAATATTAAATCAAATGGACGCCGAACCAATTTTTTGGGAAGAAGTGCTTTTAATGGTGTAAACTATTTTTGGTGCAAATTAATAGGGGCGGAGCTAGAGGGGGGTAAAGGTGGAATTTTCATTATTTTTAAAAGTTTATATATCGAAAACTATTATACCGATTTTCAGAATGTGGATATGGTTTCAAAGATAATTGAAAAGGCTTTTTACTTTATATGCATATTTATACATATATTATATGCATTTCGAAAAAAAAACAAAAAAAAACAAATTATAACCATTTTTTAATAAAAATGTACGTTTTTCTAAAAAAGCACTTGATTAACTATATAAATACCATTTTTAAAAAGTGCACATTTAATTTGATGTATGCTATGTTGCAAAAACTCTTTTGCGTAAGCGGCCTTCTGCTTCGCTTAGACATTATAACCCTTACTACTCAGAATTCTCCTTTCTGCGTTGCCAGGAAAAAGGGGCAGAACTTCTTTCTGCGTAGATGGCCTTCAAAAATTCATTTTATATAAAAATATCGTTTTATATGAAAAATCGTCACGGGCAAAAATTTATTCAGTTGTTTATTTCACTGTCGGCGGTGCGCTTAAACCTAACTATATAAAATTATATATCAATTTAAAGGTATTTATCTGCGCTTTCTAACAAGCACAACACTTGATATAGTTAATTACGTCTTTTTTTTAGAAAAACGTAAATTTTTTTTACAAAAATAGGTTATACTTTCGTTATTTTAGTTTTTATCGAAATATGTATATAAGATATATAAGGATATGCATATCAAATAAAAGGCCAACCATGCCCACATTCTGAAAATCGGTGCAACATTTTTGGAAATATAAGCTTTTGAAAATATTGAAAATTCCACCTTAACCCCCTCTAGCTCCGCCACTATTAATGTGCACCAAAAAAAAAGTTACACCTTTGAAATCAGTAGAAGGGAGCGGACCACGCCCACTTTTAATTTTTGCTTTATTTCAACGGCCGCTATACTGTACTTATGCTTAAAAGCAATCCTCTTGCTTTGCTACAAAACGCGTAAGTAGTTTTGAACGTAAGACTTGTTGCTTGAATTTATATTAATAATAATAGTTATTTTAAATAATATATTTTTTGACTAAGATTAAATAAAATTTCGTCATTTCAATATAACATACATATATTATTTCTACAAATCTAAATTTTACTTACAATTTTCATTTTTGTACTTTTTAATTCGCGCGTAAGAACTGCCGTTTGCAATGGAATGAAAATGATTGACGATTACACCATTTGGGGTACGTTCACGGAACGCATAATACAAAATTACGATAGAGGAATACGATCACGTATCGTGTAATACCGAATCAGCGTTTTTAAGAATCAAGTAATCAGTTCACGGAACACATAATTCGAGCTCTGTTTTACAAACACTTTTTACTCACTTAAATAAAGAGCTTATTGGAACTGAAAATAATTTAAATGAGAATAAAATAAATAGTTTAATTAAAGTTAATTTTCACATAAATGAGTTTGGAGAAACGCAGCCTAAATGCAATAACACTGTATACAACACAATGCAGCGAAATAAAGGTGGCGCCTTCCGCGGACCACCAATCCGCTCATTCTCGATTTGACAGCATTCACCCTTTCGCTGACGTCTCATTATTATTTGTCCGCACTAGTGATGAATATTAAATATTCATATTGTACCTATGTGCTGAAAAGTCGTACCTAAAGATAGGTGTACGCGTATCTACAGTATACAAGTACTTTTATGTGCATATATGTTTGATAGTTGAAGGACAACATCTTCCTTGTGTACCATAACAACTTTTGGACTTCAGTGAAACAATATTTTACTACGTTCCAAATGTACCTAAAATAATGTGATTGTACCGAATACATTCAAATTTAAGAAGCTGAAGAATGGGTACGACGATTTGTATTTGCAAGCCAGGGTGTCCACATTGTTTAAAAAAAGCGTAATTTCTGAAAAAAAATCGCCAAAAATCGCCAATTTTTTAAAAATAAAATTCATAAAATCGATTTAACAAATCTTTTATTTTAAAAATGAGATATTGTTATAATATAGTTTTTGAAACCAAAAACGAATATAATACCTTCAGAGGGTAATTATAAATAACACAAATCACTTATATAATGGTGATGTACAAACAATTTTCTTTAAAAATACGCATACTTCTTAAAAACATTTGTTTCAACACATTTTGCAATAGGACTGCGCAATTATTAAATTTATTATAACTTATATCAATTAATTAATCGCACAATCCGCTTTTAAGGGCTCGGCGCTAAAAATTAAATAAAAACCCACACACTCTTCTAGTGACAAAATCAAAGCGTTTTTTCTTTCGAAACTAATAATAAGTTTTCAAATCTTACAAACTACAGTAAAACCCGCTTAAGTACCTCACGACAAATGTCAGCTTTCTGAGGTACTTAGACGGGTTGGGTACTTAAAATAACCCGCTTAAGTACCTCGATGCGGGTACTTACGAGAGTATAATTATTGATGTAGTTACATCTTTTTGTTAACTTACATAAATATGTAAATCCTGGAATAAAACATGAACATTTAATAAAGTATACGTAGTTTAAAACCAAGACCGTAGCATCATTTAAGATTTTTCAATTAAAACACAGTTCATTCCCAAACAAATACCATATAAACCGAAGCTTAAGATTTTATAGAACACTTAAAGAAAAAAATTCACCAAAATTTTGAATTTTTTTCTTAGAAGTGTTTTAGTATACAGATTTATAGCCCATTCAATTTTAGTGCAATAATGTGCAAGTTTCAAGTAGCTAAAAATTACCGTTGATTTTTTATAATTTTTTTGTCGAAGGTGTGTGACGCTGCCACTGAATTTCAAAATATGTAAATATTTTAAGGAGTTTTAAAAGAGCACTTAAAAGGGGAAAATTATAGGTAAAATGGTAAATGGGGTACGAAAAATTTAGGTACTTAGGCGGGTTGGGTAAATAAGAGGGGAGGTACTTAAGAGGAGGGATTTTCTTCAGATTACATTCAAAAATTCACATTGCCCAAAAATTTTGGTTACTTAAGCGGGTTAGGTACTCAAGCGTCGGTACGTAAGCGGGTTTCATTGTAATATTAAATTTAAAATTTCTGCGGTAATGCTTAGAAAATTTTTTATTTTTTCATACATATATATTTATTACAGCTGTTGAGGCTGTCGGAATGGGCAAGATTCAGATTCCGAGCAGCAGGATAGCTGGATATCGTGCTGGGCAGGCGGTCTGAAAGGACGGGTTCCAGAGCCGCACTGCCTGGGCGGGTGGAAAGGACTAGTTCCTACGCCGCGTCTTCGCTTCTCTATATTTAAGTTCAGGTAGTCGGTCTGAAAGGACGAGTTCCAGAGCCGAAATTGATATATGCGGATATTGAAATATATTTTGTTTCACATCACTTGATGATATCGGAGAAAACCTTTCTTTTTAGTCTTCTTGCATATCTCGGGTAAGACGATCTCTCGCTAGTCGATTTGGATGGTTCATTAACCGTGCTGAGTAACTGTTGCGTAGCCCTATTATGTCTTCATGCAAAGTATTTACATTAAGATCTGTGTGGGTATTCGTATTTTTTATGTACCACGGTGCTCCACATATGGCGCGTACAATTTTGGACTGCAGTCTTTGAAGTCTGTTCAAAATGGAATTGCACGCTGTGCCCCAAAGCCCGATTCCATATGCCCAACATGCTTTAATCATCATATTAAAAAGCAACATCTTGTTATCTAGGCTTAATTTAGATTTGTTTCCTATAACCCATCGAAGGCTTGCTTGTTTTAGTTTCGCTTCAGAAATTTTGTTTTCTCTATGCTTTTGCCAGGTAAGTCTTCTATCTAGTGTCATCCCAAGGTATTTGACACTATCTTTTTGTGGTATAGCCTTGCTGTTTATTTTTAGTGGAGGGCAAGTTTCTTTCTTCAAAGTAAATGTTGTCTGAACACACTTGCTTTCGTTAACCTTTATCCTCCAAGAACCTAGCCATAGCTCTAACTTTTTCAAATGTTCTTGCAGCTTGTAAGAAGCCTCTTTAGGGTCTGAGCTATTGCTTAGGATAGATGTGTCATCAGCAAACATTGAAATGGTTAGACTATCATCAATTGGCAAATCGCGAGAGTATATTACGTACAATATGGGTCCTAGAACACTGCCTTGAGGGACAACTGCATATATTGGTGACTTTCCGTTCTAAAGGAATTCTGCCTGACTCTGAATTTTCTCCCCCAGCAGAAAGCTTTCCAGAATTCCATGCGTATTTGCAGGGACTGAAACCTTTAGTTTGTGTATAACGCCATCATGCCAGACTTTGTCAAAAGTCGTGAGATGTCCAAAAATACACCGGTGCAGTATTGCTTCCCTTCGAAGGCTTTTCTAATAAAAGAAACAATTCGATGAACTTGTTTTACAGTGCCATGTTTTTCACGAAAACCAAACTGATGTGGTGGTATTATTTGGTTACTTGTTAGTGAAGGTCTTTTTTTTCAATAGAAGTTTTTCAAATATTTTGGAAAATACAGAAATCAAGCTAATCGGCCGATATGAACTTACTACCGTCGGATCTTTGCCCGGCGTTGGCACCATACTTATTTCCGTAAGTTTTCATAAGTCGGGGAAGTGCCCAAACTTAAGCATGTTATTAAAAGTATGTAACAAAAAATGTACGGCAGTTTGTGGAAGCTCCTTTATCATTTCACCTGTAATCCTATCGTAACCAGGAGCTTTATTCTTCTGAATATCTTGAACAATGGTGTTAAGTAAATCTTTCTTTTTAACCCGAAGGGGAT
>NW_023469704.1:0-5257 GCF_013731165.1 Rhagoletis pomonella | reverse complement strand
CATTTTTTTCCTCTTCTTTCGCTAAAATTATTTTCTTTTTTTGAAATTTATTATGTTTTATTTATATTATAATTTATGCAATACAGGTTTTGTTTTGAGACGAATCAAAATATTCAATTATCAAAAAACCAAAAAAAAATTATATACAAACTTTTTTACTTGGGTGAATATTTTTTTTAATGAAAAAAAATTTTTAGTGTAAAAAAAATATAAAGTGCAAAAGAACTACCTTATTAAACAATTTTATTCAGAAAATTCGATTTCTTTTTGGAAAAACCTATTTTTTCTAACATTTATTTTTTTGGCAAAGGCGGGCATATAAATTTTCAAGTCGAGAGGCGCGGATTAGGATTTTATTTTAGATACATGGTTTCTTCGGAGAATTTTCTTAGAATTTTATGTAGTTTACGTTTTTGCTATACGATAAAAAAAATAAAAATGAACCCGCCCTAATGTACATATCGCACACCGTCTTCAAAAGAGGCACAACCAAGGCATATTAAACAGGTAGTATCAGTAGAGCAAAAACAACTTTTGCGTGTATTTTGTTGTTGCTTCTGGTATCGAAAGTGTCAAAAACTGTTCTAAATTTTTTCTTCTAAATCAAAGCGTGCCATGTGAAATACAAAAAATTATAAAAAATAAAAAATTGAAATTGGAAAAAATGAAAATTGATGTAATTTTCTTTCCTAGTAAATTTGTTTGCTTCTCGAAGCATTGATCCATCCTTTACAAGGGCCAGTAATCAGCGGTTGTGCTGCTGAGTTGGGCGAACATTCCAAAAGCTGCTATTCAATCGCTTGTTTTGTATGCAAATGGATTTTAACAATTCAGAATTTTTGTGAGAAAAAATTTAAAATATTTAACATTTTCGAGACCAAATAATTTGAAAATAAATCAATTCAGCTGCTCTACTGATACTACCTGTTCAATGTACCTTGGACACAACTGAAAATTTGGCATTTTTGAAACTATAAGCATTTATTCACCTTTCATCAAAAGCTGAAGCAAATTTTTGTTATAATTTGTTAACAAAAACTTAAGGTAAAGTCTCCCTTACCCATATTATTATCTAAGAAAAGAAATAGTTTTTCGCATTTTCTGACAAACGTGTATTTTTGAGTTGAGCCCCTTTTTAAGAAGGTTTACGATATCGTCGTCTCAGAAAACGGATGTCGAATGTTACAAAACACGGTTTTGAGAAAATTGACTTTGAAGTTTAAGGTCGAATTAATCCGAAACTGTACGGTAGATTTTTGTAACTTTTGAGGGAGACGTAGTTGGTGTTATTAGTTTTGATTTCCCATATTTTTACATTTAATATCTCTTAACGTTAATGAGAAAATTTACTTTTCATTCCGTATACATTTGTCGTAAGTAGCGTTTACTCACCACTTTGTTTTGTCCATAGAACATACGACAATAGTAAAGTATCTATTTCAACGACGATGGTATAATTTGATGAAAAAAAACAGACATATTTATTAAATAATGATTACTTATTAGAAAAAACATAACAAAAACATAATCATGTATTTAATAAAAAAAATCTGTACATCTCTTATGCTGTAAATATGTTACGAACATACGTTTTCTTTATATAAAAACAAAAAACAATACTTAAATTCAGTCTTTTGTACATTTTTATCTCTTTCATTTCATTGGAGACTCAGTGCAAGCTAAAATTTAAAAATTTAAAATTTTAAAATTAGTTACTTAGTTTAATTTTCAATTTTAATTGTATCGTTATAGTAGAGGACCATCCAATTGTCGTAAGTTCAAAGTTTTGCGATACATACGACAAATGTTTTATGATTAAAAAAGGATTACATTTGTATGGGAATTTGACGTATGTGCCACATACGACAAACGTTTTATGATTAAAAAAAAGGTACGTTTGTATGGGAATTTGTCGTATGTGACGCATTTTCAGCACATACAACAAAAGGCATACCCAATCATTAATATTATGTAACATACGACAAAATGCGCACGAAATATCTCAAAAACTAATGGAGATATAAAAAAATGGATTGCAGAAATCGAAAGAGCATGTCCAACTTAGTAAATCTGCATCAAAATCCCAAAATCGTGATTTTGCACATTCGTCATCCGTTTTCTGAGGCGACGATATGTTAATGGCTTAGGATGCCAACGTTCAGTATAAAACAAATAAACATGTAGAAAATGAAGGAAAAAACAAAAAGATAAAATACTGCATAACGAGCGAAAAACGAAGACATTCCAAAGAGTAAATGAAAATGTAAAAATCTCCTAATTCTAAGTGAAGTTTATCAGAAAAGTTTCTCTTCTCGTTATTTCGTGTGGGAATCCTTTGGTGTTCATTTGGCTGCTTTTGGCTTATACCCTGGGATGAGACTGCTCCCTGACAGGCGAGCTAACATACAGGTGCCTTCAAACATGTGTAGATAGACATAAATATGTATGCGAGAGTAGTTTATGTAGACCACTCCAAAGTTATAAAAATAAAAGCCAAGGAAAGGATGGAAGTAAATGAGAAATGCTGAAGTACTGAACTGCTGAAGCGCTAAGTTGCTTTGGTTTCTATGCGACACAGTTTGCCTCTTCATTTTTCTTCATCACAGTCCACACCACTTCATTTTATGTTTTTTTGTTTTTTTTTTGTTTTTTTTTTTATATTGCAGTAAAGAGTGTCGTCAAGCATTTGCACGGGTTAGCAGGAAACATGTAAATCCACTACTGCCAACATCAACTTCGTCACCGTCATTTCCACTGCCATGCGACTCCAGCAGCTGCACTCGTCTACCGTTGCATTGAGCGCAAAATCTGCTAAATATAGCGGCAGACTTAAAAGTACAGTGGGTTGAAAAAATGTCGGGGTGATAAACGTTGTGCATAACTATGTTTCTATGTTTATTTGTTATTTTCACTACTGTTGATTGTCAGTGCTTTGGAGCCCTATTCTAAAACCAACAGTACACTATATTTGGAGACAGGCCACTCGCTGCTCCGCAAAACGCAGGCTTATGTACATACGTACGTATATGAATGGATCATTAGGGTGGTCCAAAGAAAGTAAAGTCGGAGTTTTATGCTCCGACCCCCTATGATTGTTCTGTATCGAAAAAATATGCTTATGTTTTTTTTTCAAGGTCCAAAAATATTTAGAGGTCGGTCAGAGTTTTCCATGTATTTTATATGGGGAAAAACCCTTTTTCGTAGAAATGGTATAGAATCTTTGAAAATCAAAATCTTTCATTCTGTACACTCTATTTATCTTCAGGAGACTTTAAAAAATAATACCCAGTTATTTGTGTAAAATTTTTTAACTATTAACTATTTTTTATGGTACCCCCAAAAAACCTAAAAAAATGAAATGGAAGACCTATTAAAAACTGTTAATATTAAAAAATTGTTAAGCCAAAATTTGTGTATTATGTTTTTAAGTCTCCAGGGGAGTTTGAAATATATTGAATTTCAAGGATTCTATGCCATTTCTTTCCATTGTGCATTGAATGCATTGGAAACTTTGGACGAGCTCTTAATCTTTTTTGTGAAAAAAAAACGGGGATATATTTTTCGATGTAAAACAATCCTAGGGCTAGGATCGGTAAAATTCCAACTTAACTATTCTCACATGCCTTTTTGGCATGTATGTATTAGGGTGGTACAAAAGTAAAATCGAAATTTTAATGCTTGCACATCTAGGATTGTTCTATATCGGAAAAATATAAACCTCTTTTTATTTTGAAATCAAAAAATATTTAGAGGTCGCTAAAAGCGCTCAAAGTTTTCCATGTATTTTGTATTGGAAAAAAAACAAATTTTCGCAGAAATGGTATGGAATTCTTGAAAATTAATATTTTTTGATCTTAAAGTTTTGGTTCTCTTCAAGAGACTTCCAAATATACCACTCAGTTGTTTCTACCATTTCTACGAAAAGTGGTTTTATCCCACATAAGATACATGGGAAGCTTTGAGCGCTTTTAGCGACCTCTAAATATTTGTTGATTTCAAAATAAAACAAGTAAGAGCAGCGCTGTCTTCGGCTATGCCGAAGGCTTCATACCTTTCATGAACATCTGCAAATTTTACTTTGACAGATTACTGCTTTTGAATACATCTGCATACATCGATAGAGGAGTTACATACTTATATAAAAAATCGCATCTAAACAATCAGAGGTATGGAAGATATACTTTATATGACACCAATCTAAGTGATTTTCACCGCTATGTGATCGGTATGTAAACCGGTAACACAATTTATTGGGTTTAGTTTCCTACATAAAGGAGATATATCGCAAAAACTGGTATCTGAACAATCAGTGCTATAGGAGATAAAGCTTATACAGCATAGATTTTGACGATTTTCTCAGTAGACTTTGTATTATTATTTATAAAATATCTTACGAAATTTATCGGTTTTAGCTGTTCAAATAAAGAAGTTTTACAGTAAAATCCCATATCTGAACAATCTGATGTTTGGAAGATATATGTTGTAGTCATCCGATCCTTGTTATTTTCACTGTAAGTATTCTGTTAATAATGAGTGAAAATGGTGCGAAACATCATGTTCCTAGCTGCATAAATGGAGGAGTTATGATAAAAGACCTCATATCTGAACAATCAGTTGTATGGGGGCTGCAGGTTATAGTGACCCGATCTTTATTATTTTCGAAGTAAGTCTTCTGTTGATAATGAGTGAAAACAGCGCGAAATTTCATGGTCCTAGCTACATAAATGGATGAATTATAACGAAAAATCTCATATCTGAACAATCAGTTGTATGGGAGCTATAGGTTATAGTTACCCGATCTTTTTAATTTTCACTGTAAGTTTTCTGTAGATAATTATTGAAAACAGTGCGGAATTTCATGTTCCTAGCTATATAAATGGAGGAGTTATAACGCAAAATTTTATATCTGAACAATCCGTTGTATGGGAGCTATAGGTTATAGTGACCCGATCTTTGTAATTTTCACTATAAGTATTCTGTTGATAATGGGTGAAAGTGCTGCGAAATTTCTTGTTCTTAACTACATAAATGGAGAAGTTATAATGAAAAATCTCATATCTGAACAATCAGTTGTATGGGAGCTATATGTTATAGTGGTCCGATTCTTCCGGTTCCGACAAATGATTAATACATTATAAAAATACACCCACCTACCAAATTTCATCCGGATATCTCGAAAACTGAGAGACTAGATTGCATACAAACAGACAGACAGACGGACAGACGGACAGACGGACAGACGGACAGACGGACAGAC
>NW_023469703.1:0-5258 GCF_013731165.1 Rhagoletis pomonella | reverse complement strand
TTGAACAATGGTGTTAAGTAAATCTTTCTTTTTAACCCGAAGGGGATGGGTTAGAATTATGTGTTCCGTGATCGAATCGGCAATCGTATGCAAATATTTTACGTGGCTGATCGTATGCATGCCAATAGTTGCGGTCTCTAACTCGCAAGAAGTTGCAAGAATTTACAGGAATTTACCAGAATGCGTTTCCGTACTCGGTTCTCTGACTTCTTTTGCTTCTTGACAGTTTTACAGGTTTAAACCCAGAAAAGTTGGGGAACGCAACTAATATTGGAATTATGACATACATTAACTAACGTATTTTTCACGGATTGCAATAGATTCACGGTGAATTGTTATAGAAATTTTGACAAGTAAATGTCGTTTCGTTATTTGTGAACACAATAAATATTTATTTACCTAACGTGGGAAGAACTTCAGAGCGATAAATATTAAATCAAATGGACGCCGAACCAATTTTTTGGGAAGAAGTGCTTTTAATGGTGTAAACTATTTTTGGTGCAAATTAATAGGGGCGGAGCTAGAGGGGGGTAAAGGTGGAATTTTCATTATTTTTAAAAGTTTATATATCGAAAACTATTATACCGATTTTCAGAATGTGGATATGGTTTCAAAGATAATTGAAAAGGCTTTTTACTTTATATGCATATTTATACATATATTATATGCATTTCGAAAAAAAAACAAAAAAAAACAAATTATAACCATTTTTTAATAAAAATGTACGTTTTTCTAAAAAAGCACTTGATTAACTATATAAATACCATTTTTAAAAAGTGCACATTTAATTTGATGTATGCTATGTTGCAAAAACTCTTTTGCGTAAGCGGCCTTCTGCTTCGCTTAGAGATTATAACCCTTACTACTCAGAATTCTCCTTTCTGCGTTGCCAGGAAAAAGGGGCAGAACTTCTTTCTGCGTAGATGGCCTTCAAAAATTCATTTTATATAAAAATATCGTTTTATATGAAAAATCGTCACGGGCAAAAATTTATTCAGTTGTTTATTTCACTGTCGGCGGTGCGCTTAAACCTAACTATATAAAATTATATATCAATTTAAAGGTATTTATCTGCGCTTTCTAACAAGCACAACACTTGATATAGTTAATTACGTCTTTTTTTTAGAAAAACGTAAATTTTTTTTACAAAAATAGGTTATACTTTCGTTATTTTAGTTTTTATCGAAATATGTATATAAGATATATAAGGATATGCATATCAAATAAAAGGCCAACCATGCCCACATTCTGAAAATCGGTGCAACATTTTTGGAAATATAAGCTTTTGAAAATATTGAAAATTCCACCTTAACCCCCTCTAGCTCCGCCACTATTAATGTGCACCAAAAAAAAAGTTACACCTTTGAAATCAGTAGAAGGGAGCGGACCACGCCCACTTTTAATTTTTGCTTTATTTCAACTGCCGCTATACTGTACTTATGCTTAAAAGCAATCCTCTTGCTTTGCTACAAAACGCGTAAGTAGTTTTGAACGTAAGACTTGTTGCTTGAATTTATATTAATAATAATAGTTATTTTAAATAATATATTTTTTGACTAAGATTAAATAAAATTTCGTCATTTCAATATAACATATATATATATTATTTCTACAAATCTAAATTTTACTTACAATTTTCATTTTTGTACTTTTTAATTCGCGCGTAAGAACTGCCGTTTGCAATGGAATGAAAATGATTGACGATTACACCATTTGGGGTACGTTCACGGAACGCATAATACAAAATTACGATAGAGGAATACGATCACGTATCGTGTAATACCGAATCAGCGTTTTTAAGAATCAAGTAATCAGTTCACGGAACACATAATTCGAGCTCTGTTTTACAAACACTTTTTACTCACTTAAATAAAGAGCTTATTGGAACTGAAAATAATTTAAATGAGAATTAAATAAATAGTTTAATTAAAGTTAATTTTCACATAAATTAGTTTGGAGAAACGCAGCCTAAATGCAATAACACTGTATACAACAAAATGCAGCGAAATAAAGGTGGCGCCTTCCGCGGACCACCAATCCGCTCATTCTCGATTTGACAGCATTCACCCTTTCGCTGACGTCTCATTATTATTTGTCCGCACTAGTGATGAATATTAAATATTCATATTGTACCTATGTGCTGAAAAGTCGTACCTAAAGATAGGTGTACGCGTATCTACAGTATACAAGTACTTTTATGTGCATATATGTTTGATAGTTGAAGGACTACATCTTCCTTGTGTACCATAACAACTTTTGGACTTCAGTGAAACAATATTTTACTACGTTCCAAATGTACCTAAAATAATGTGATTGTACCGAATACATTCAAATTTAAGAAGCTGAAGAATGGGTACGACGATTTGTATTTGCAAGCCAGGGTGTCCACATTGTTTAAAAAAAGCGTAATTTCTGAAAAAAAATCGCCAAAAATCGCCAATTTTTTTTAAATAAAATTCATAAAATCGATTTAACAAATCTTTCATTTTAAAAATGAGATATTGTTATAATATAGTTTTTGAAACCAAAAACGAATATAATACCTTCAGAGGGTAATTATAAATAACACAAATCACTTATATAATGGTGATGTACAAACAATTTTCTTTAAAAATACGCATACTTCTTAAAAACATTTGTTTCAACACATTTTGCAATAGGACTGCGCAATTATTAAATTTATTATAACTTATATCAATTAATTAATCGCACAATCCGCTTTTAAGGGCTCGGCGCTAAAAATTAAATAAAAACCCACACACTCTTCTAGTGACAAAATCAAAGCGTTTTTTCTTTCGAAACTAATAATAAGTTTTCAAATCTTACAAACTACAGTAAAACCCGCTTAAGTACCTCACGACAAATGTCAGCTTTCTGAGGTACTTAGACGGGTTGGGTACTTAAAATAACCCGCTTAAGTACCTCGATGCGGGTACTTACGAGAGTATAATTATTGATGTAGTTACATCTTTTTGTTAACTTACATAAATATGTAAATCCTGGAATAAAACATGAACATTTAATAAAGTATACGTAGTTTAAAACCAAGACCGTAGCATCATTTAAGATTTTTCAATTAAAACACAGTTCATTCCCAAACAAATACCATATAAACCGAAGCTTAAGATTTTATAGAACACTTAAAGAAAAAAATTCACCAAAATTTTGAATTTTTTTCTTAGAAGTGTTTTAGTATACAGATTTATAGCCCATTCAATTTTAGTGCAATAATGTGCAAGTTTCAAGTAGCTAAAAATTACCGTTGATTTTTTATAATTTTTTTGTCGAAGGTGTGTGACGCTGCCACTGAATTTCAAAATATGTAAATATTTTAAGGAGTTTTAAAAGAGCACTTAAAAGGGGAAAATTATAGGTAAAATGGTAAATGGGGTACGAAAAATTTAGGTACTTAGGCGGGTTGGGTAAATAAGAGGGGAGGTACTTAAGAGGAGGGATTTTCTTCAGATTACATTCAAAAATTCACATTGCCCAAAAATTTTGGTTACTTAAGCGGGTTAGGTACTCAATCGTCGGTACGTAAGCGGGTTTCATTGTAATATTAAATTTAAAATTTCTGCGGCAATGCTTAGAAAATTTTTTATTTTTTCATACATATATATTTATTACAGCTGTTGAGGCTGTCGGAATGGGCAAGATCCAGATTCCGAGCAGCAGGATAACTGGATATCGTGCTGGGCAGGCGGTCTGAAAGGACGGGTTCCAGAGCCGCACTGCCTGGGCGGGTGGAAAGGACTAGTTCCTACGCCGCGTCTTCGCTTCTCTATATTTAAGTTCAGGTAGTCGGTCTGAAAGGACGAGTTCCAGAGCCGAAATTGATATATGCGGATATTGAAATATATTTTGTTTCACATCACTTGATGATATCGGAGAAAACCTTTCTTTTTAGTCTTCTTGCATATCTCGGGTAAGACGATCTCTCGCTAGTCGATTTGGATGGTTCATTAACCGTGCTGAGTAACTGGTGCGTAGCCCTATTATGTCTTCATGCAAAGTATTTACATTAAGATCTGTGTGGGTATTCGTATTTTTTATGTACCACGGTGCTCCACATATGGCGCGTACAATTTTGGACTGCAGTCTTTGAAGTCTGTTCAAAATGGAATTGCACGCTGTGCCCCAAAGCCCGATTCCATATGCCCAACATGCTTTAATCATCATATTAAAAAGCAACATCTTGTTATCTAGGCTTAATTTAGATTTGTTTCCTATAACCCATCGAAGGCTTGCTTGTTTTAGTTTCGCTTCAGAAATTTTGTTTTCTCTATGCTTTTGCCAGGTAAGTCTTCTATCTAGTGTCATCCCAAGGTATTTGACACTATCTTTTTGTGGTATAGCCTTGCTGTTTATTTTTAGTGAAGGGCAAGTTTCTTTCTTCAAAGTAAATGTTGTCTGAACACACTTGCTTTCGTTAACCTTTATCCTCCAAGAACCTAGCCATAGCTCTAACTTTTTCAAATGTTCTTGCAGCTTGTAAGAAGCCTCTTTAGGGTCTGAGCTATTGCTTAGGATAGATGTGTCATCAGCAAACATTGAAATGGTTAGACTATCATCAATTGGCAAATCGCGAGAGTATATTACGTACAATATGGGTCCTAGAACACTGCCTTGAGGGACAACTGCATATATTGGTGACTTTCCGTTCTAAAGGAATTCTGCCTGACTCTGAATTTTCTCCCCCAGCAGAAAGCTTTCCAGAATTCCATGCGTATTTGCAGGGACTGAAACCTTTAGTTTGTGTATAACGCCATCATGCCAGACTTTGTCAAAAGTCGTGAGATGTCCAAAAATACACCGGTGCAGTATTGCTTCCCTTCGAAGGCTTTTCTAATAAAAGAAACAATTCGATGAACTTGTTTTACAGTGCCATGTTTTTCACGAAAACCAAACTGATGTGGTGGTATTATTTGGTTACTTGTTAGTGAAGGTCTTTTTTTTCAATAGAAGTTTTTCAAATATTTTGGAAAATACAGAAATCAAGCTAATCGGCCGATATGAACTTACTACCGTCGGATCTTTGCCCGGCGTTGGCACCATACTTATTTCCGTAAGTTTCCATAAGTCGGGGAAGTGCCCAAACTTAAGCATGTTATTAAAAGTATGTAACAAAAAATGTACGGCAGTTTGTGGAAGCTCCTTTATCATTTCACCTGTAATCCTATCGTAACCAGGAGCTTTATTCTTCTGAATATCTTGAACAATGGTGTTAAGTAAATCTTTCTTTTTAACCCGAAGGGGAT
>NW_023469702.1:0-5259 GCF_013731165.1 Rhagoletis pomonella | reverse complement strand
ATGTGTGAATTCATAACTGCTTTGAGAGAATGGAAAATTCAAAAATTTTAAACCTCAATCGTAAGCGAAGAATAAGTAATGAAAACTGGATAGAAAAAAATTGTTGATTTAAAATTGAAAATGATTTCACACTTACACAGCTCTGGCGCTCGGGTATAAAAATAATAAAAGTCACACGAAAAATAAAATTGCTGGAAGAATGAAGTATGGCACGTAAGTAGTTCCTAGCTAATGGTGGCAGAGTAGCCAGGCAATTGCGCCAACAAAAGTTATAATCCTAAGAGAGTTATTTGCAATCCTATTTCAAAAAAAAAAATTGTTTAATTAGCAGCGATCTTGTCCCTGACCCCACCAAAGGCAGCCTTCAAAACATTTCAGAAGTTTGGGTAGGGGCCTAACTCGAGGCTGTGGAGAAAAGGGACCTTACCCTTTGCCTACAGGCAAGTTTCGGGCTTCCAGCCAAGCGCCGTGTGCCGTTGGAGATTGGGGCAATATTTAGTTACTGTAACACTAATATTTCGGCGCCCGACTGGAGGGGTTATCAAGCTCAATGAGACCGGGGAGCATAGGCAAGCGCTAATTTAGTTCAATGCAGAGTTTTTCTGTCCTATAACCGATCCCAAGGGGGGCTCCGAGAAGGTAGAAGAATTCAAGGTGATGCAAGAGTGGATGGTACTTTGCTTCCGGTGCGTCAGAGGAGGATATAGGGGAAGAAGCTTAGATATAGTAGAATATATCTCAGTTTTATCGGTGCCGGAGAGTGCTGATCTTCTTTCGGGAGATGCGTCAGCGCTCTTACACGAATGTGCGAAAGGCCTGAGGTGAGAGCGCAGAACTTGGAGAGGAGTGTGTAGGATTATTATCCGCCAATATTTTGCTTTATCTATTGTTACGAAGCGAGTACGTTCAGATCGATAGCGGCGAATGACAGAGGTTTAATTGAGACCGAGAACAAGACTTGTATAAACTCCAATTTCAGCAATGTAGATATTGCGTCAGGCAGCATGGAAGGTGCGTCCGGCAAATCAATCGCTGCTATATAAAGTTTTAGCTGAGGTTAGTATCCTGGAATACCAGCGTCGTAATATGGTTCGATGTGAACTCGTGACACTCTGTTTCGGGTAGATCAGACTCTAATGTAAGACGTGAGTCGTTTCCCCACTTTTTTTGCTGTCAACATAAAGGATTCTCAATCTAACCCTGGTTTTCTGTTCTGATACTTCCATTTTGGACTAAAGGGTTCCCAGCGATTGCTCATCTTCGGATCATAGTATCATACATAGATGCTTTCCATTTCCAGACAACCGGTCAGGTACGAGCATGATTTTTAATTTCGACCAAACTCAAATACATTGTTTGTTGGTCCAAATAATGAGACACGTATTTTTTCTTTTGGCTTGGAAAAATTTTTCGGCCGAATTAAACGCGATTTTGTTTTTCAGGCAAAAATCGATTATTCGAATTGACAGTGAGAATTTTTTTTTTAAATGCCCATAACTTTGTCAAAATTTAATAGATTCCAACAATGTTTTTACTCAAATGTCAGTAATTCTTGTCACTTCAAGATAATTATAGATTTTCATTATTTAAAATTTTTTATTTAACAATAAACAAAAAGGGCAATTTTTTTTTTTAAATTTAATTTCTCAAAAAGTGTATTTTTTTTCTCTCAAACTTTTTTACCGGGAAAGAGACACTTTGAACTACAATTAATCCAAATCTCTAATAGCGAAGATTTTTTTTCTCAGTTATGATTTTTTATAGAAAATATAAGTTTTTGTGGTACATACTACAACATTCTTATATTGTTTAACTAAATGGAACATATGTATGTAATATATCAGCAAAAAGTACAGCCGTGATCATTTTTTTGTGTATCAAATAGATATTAGAACACACTTTCCACCATACAGTTTCGAAATACAAAATCACATTTTCCCGCACAGACCTGAGAGTTTTAAACTACGATATTAGCTACAAGAATTTGTCGCTGTTTTCACAAGCGCTTGCCTCATTAGATTCTTCATCAACTGAAGGCAGCCCCACTTGAGCATATCGGAGCTCTCTAATCCAGGTCCGTCTAGCAGATGACGTTTTAGTAGAGCCCGTAAGACTGGGTTACTCTATAATTGGGAACTTTACAAAGTTCCACTTGGAATCTACTGGTAATTGGAAAGCCCGATATAAAGAAGGCTAAGAGGTGGCGAGAGTTCTGCGAAAACATGAAAGTGCTATTTATCATAAAACCTCCAGATTTAAACGTGTGCTTGCGAGGTGTCCTGTTCACTTGGGATATTTGATGTAGGGCGAGGCAGAAAATCGGAAAATGAGTAATGAGAAGTCGCTCTATCTTATCCTCGATGCCTATTTCCTCTTCAATATATTCCGAGGGGATTCCTTGAACTTGAGGTTAGCGGTATGCGTCATCGCCTTGAACGACCTACTGGGTAAGCGCCGCATTGCTTGATAAATGAACTTTCTCAAGCTTTTGAAGTCAGTTGAATCATCCTAGAGAGTGTGCGGGAAGTAGAAAACGGAAGGATCCACCGGTGAACTTCTCCACGGATGGGTCGAAGCTCAACGGTAGGGTTGGTGAAGGGGTCAGTTCTATACTGGTTTTCAATTTGTTTTTGTTCCAAGAAAAGTTAACAGCTACATTTAAGGAAGCTTCTCAAATGCACGGCGTCGGAAAGCTAGTTAAAATCTACTCTCATAGCTTAGCCGCAATCAGGTCTCAATCGCGCCCATGATGCGCTCTAAGCTAGTAGAGGAATTCTTGACTTTGGCCCCCCTTCGGACTGCTCTTGGGAAAATGGGTGTTGTGTAAGCTCAGCGAAGTCTTTCTGACCGAAGGTGGTCTGCAGCAGGTCATTGGATCTTCCTGGGCTTTTAAAGTTGCAACTGTAATTATGGTGCATGAATTGACTTTCCGATGAATATTAACTCGGTTAAACTAAATATTATAGTTGATTAGAGGTGTTATCATCTCAACACTTAGGCTGCCCAGCTTTTGCGAGGCCGCGGTCTAAACATCTTGGATCGCACTTTTGAACTGATCCTGAGGAGTTCTAGAGCGCTATATTTGCTGCTTGCGAAATTTCATCTTTGGCACATAGCTTCTGCTTTGTATCAGAGGAACACAACTTTGAGTTTCTTCACCCTCTTTTATTTTTTAAGTAAACTCCAAGCGCTACGTGTGATACTTCTACGGCAATCGAAGTGGAGCATAGTATCAACGCAGAAAAGACTGATCTAGTATTATTCACCAGGAAATACAAGGTTCCGAACTGGTCTAAGCCTAAGCCGGATGAGGTGACCCTCCAGGTGAAGCCAAGTACCCAGTACCTCGGAAAAAATACTCGATAGTAAGCTGTCGTGACGCCTCAATGTGGAGGAGGGGCGAAGAAGGCTTCCGTAGCATTATATGCACTATACACCTTGTTGAATCTCTTACCGTCAGACTTATCGGCGAAGAATATAGCATCAAAAACGTGTCAGTTTGTGTGCCGGTCTTAGGGTCACTGTAGTATAGCGTAAACTTTACTTAGACGGATTGACTATGTGATCTCGGGACGAAGCCACGAAGTGTGAGGGTATTAGGAGTGGTGGATCGGTGAATTTCTATTCAGGCGGAGGTATTGGCCATAAGTTGGACGGCGGAGCTGCAGAGCAGGAATCAAGAAAATAAGCTAGAATCTCTATATCGACAGTCAGGCAGCGATAAATCTCATAGCACTATGGACCTCTAAAATGTGGCGGAGTGCATGGCAGCTCTTCCTTTGCTACACACCAATAGTGATGTACATCTGTACAAGGTTCCGGGGTCCGACAGGTTTGCCAAAGAGGGTGCTTTGTTGGAAACCATGCTGATAGAGGAGGTGCCGATTTCTCAATAGATATACAGCCTTCTGTCGGCGGCCAGCCTGTCAATGGCTTTCCGGCTGTAAAGGACGTTTACGGAAGAAATACTATGCGATGTAACTGCTTTAATTGTCGCCTGACTATCTACGTATAGGCTACTTTTGAATTGGGTGTCGTTTCGGTGTAGGCTTGCTCTGCTGCTATCCTCATTGCGAAAACCTCTGCTTGATCCGTTCGTGAAAATGGTTAGGGGTCTATGGCTAGGTTTCATTTCCTTGCGCCATACTTCCTCCTCAATCGTTGTGCGAAGCCTTTGTTCCCACTTAAAGCTAGGTGCCATGTAGTCCGTGCTGCCTGTGCTTCCCGTCCCAATTGAGCTGTGCCCAAAGGTTTTGAAATTGAATTCCTCTATGGCCGTCGGAGTGGACGTCATGCACAGTGCCGCGAGTCGCTGAACCTTCTCCATTGGCCCGAGATATGATGGACTTTTTTCGTGGGAATCCACCACACCAAAGCGCCATAGAGCTGTATTGGTCTGACTATTGCTGTGTAGCACCACCAAAGCATCAGAGCAGGTGACAGACCCCAAGAGACTCCCAGCATTATTTACATGCATAAAGTGCATTACTGGCCTTCTTCACCCTTTCGTGAACATTGCGCTTTCACAGCAGCTTACTGTTCAACAGCTCGATGCTATCTAGCTCCCAGTATAAGGTCTCTTTTGTCTGCGTTAACCCCTAGCCCCGCTCGGGATGCCCATTGGTCAATGACTTTCAAGGCGCTGTTCATTACATTACTACAGAACTGTAATAAATGTAATTAAAAATTTGCAAAATTTTGGAGATTTTCAATGTAAATTTCTCTAACGCCCACCTGTGCAATAAAATATTATATTTCTTTATACCCCACTGCTTGCAGTAAGGCGTCTGAAAAAGATTTCCTTAACAATAAATCCTCTTGCCAATATAATAAAATAAGAAACTGTGCAATTGAAAAAATTTAACTTTTATCAGAAAAAAAGAGAAAGAAGTTCAAAAAAAAAAACGTATTGGTTAAAAAACCGTCAAATCCTTGCTGATCAAAGCGACAACGAATAAAAGCTCACGCCAAAACACTGAGCTGAACGAGCAGCACCTAGCGCTGGCATAAGCACCTACATACATACGTACATACATACTCCTTCGTATGGGTTTTGTTAATGTGTGGCTATACTTGTGTGTTTGTTATTGTAAGTAAGAAGGTGGCTGAATTTTCTCCCAATTTTGGTAGCTTGATTTGTCACGAAATTCACAAAGCGAAAGAGCGCGCAACAAATTGGTCTGTAGTTGAAAATTGACAAGAATTTCGTGACTTTGTCACCTTTGTCTCGGTGGCACCATAGTGCCAACACAACAAAAA
>NW_023469701.1:0-5260 GCF_013731165.1 Rhagoletis pomonella | reverse complement strand
TGATGCCAGATCTGCATTATATTATTCATATTATTATTTTCAACAGAAACAATAACAACTAAAAAATTTAAATCAATGTGTAGGGCGGGACGGGGTTTGATTTGGAAAATTACCAAGCGCAATAATATTTAAACTTGTATATTTGAAACTGAATCTCTATGTTTAATTTGTCGGTGTTATGTGATTTATACAACAATTGCTAAAATACCATATTGGTCTTATTATTTGAGGCATGTTCTTTTTAGTAAATATACACTTTTGGGGTTTTAGTAAACTAGAACTGAGTATTTCATGTTAAAGTAAAACGATGATAACTTAAATTTTTTTTAGCAATTTATTAATTTCAGTAGACCCGCTAACTCGTTATCCGCCACTATTCGATAAAGTTTGTATCTCAGTTTATTTTCCACTCTTTTTAGACTTTAAAAAATACAATTTTAGCTGCTGGAAAGTGCAGATTTTGATCAAATTTTCTTTTTTTCAGGCCTACTAGAAATTTCATTTTCTTCGAGTAATTCATTTGGATTTTATCTCGACCGAGACAAATTCTTGTATTTTCGCATTGAATAGGGAAAGCCTGATTCATTACCATGGTATCCCATTTTTACATGGTATCCCATTTTTGTAAATAGAACAAGAAATAATGAACATATAACGGAATTTTGTTGGCCCAACTTGACTTTTTTATCGATATTTTCCACTCCCATAATTCAAAAAAAAATATTTATTTTTAAGTCCATTTCTGTCAGTTTATAATTCCTTGTTATAGGGAAATTCTAAATATAAATTTTGGGCATTTTAGCCTTTGTTGTTAGTTAAATATTTCAGTTTTTGCCTTTTTAAAAATTGCAGTTATAGAATAAGGTGGCGTGACAGTAACTCTAAATGACCAATTTTTTGTAAAAAGCTTCGCCTATCTTATAACGTACCTTGTGCAAAATTTCATTAATCTATCTTCAATAGTTTTTGAATTACAGAATTAAAAGCAGCTTAGCCTTTAGCCTTTGTTGTTAGTTAAATATTTCAGTTTTTGCCTTTTTAAAAATTGCAGTTATAGAATAAGGTGGCGTGACAGTAACTCTAAACGACCAATTTTTTGTAAAAAGCTTCGCCTATCTTATAACGTACCTTGTGCAAAATTTCATTAATCTATCTTCAATAGTTTTTGAATTACAGAATTAAAAGCAGCTAGATGGGTCAAATCTTACACTGTACATCCGTTGCCAGCTGTTGCAAATAAATAAAATTATATGAAATGTTTTTTCCCTTTAATCAAATGAGGGCAAGAAATATAATTTTTCATGCAATTATTGATATGAAATATTAATTTATCTCTCGTTAATATGTTAATTTAGTGGCCAAAGTAGTCTCTGCCAAGCATATATATATATAAATATGCATGTTATGTATGTACATAAACACACCAAAACTATTGGACGTCAGTGTAAGCGGACGTGTATTTACTGCGTTCCGCGATTTTTGTGCTTGCTTCGCTAATTGTGTAAACAAATCAATGTGCTCGAGACAGTGACTCTATTTTGAAATAAAATCTGTAGAATTAAACAAGATGCCTTGTTTCTGTGGTCTAAAAGTTGACCGTAACAACAAAGCTAAAGTTCAATGTGCAAAATGTAGTGCACTTTTCCATCTTAAGTGTGCCGGTATTTCTCCTGCTGACTTGGATTATTTGATCAGCTCTGATAGCAGCTTTTTCTGCAAAATATGTTCGGACATTCGCCGAAAATCTCTCCGTTCTCCCCCTCCGGCTCTTGATGTGGTGGAGGGCGCAATTGCTATTAATTCGCCTGCTTCAACGAACTTTAGTGCAAATATTTTTCCCCAACAACAATTGCCTGAGAACCCGGTCGCAATGCAGAAACACAGTGAAAATGGACAAAGTGAAAATGAAGACAATACTGCAATCTCGCTATCAATAGTTCTCAAAGAAATTGCAGCTCTTAAATCTGAACAAGTTCGTGCGACTGCTGTGATTAGTTCTCTTCAAGCGGATAAACAGTTGTTGATAGCAAAGTCAGATGAATTGCGCTCTGATATAAGAACAATGCAAAAATGCCTAACCGAAGAGGTCACCTCAGCCCTTGCGCTGCTTACGGCTGAGATAAAAGACCTTCGTGCGTGTATGCATGCGTGTGGGTGCCATGACGCGAAAAAGAAAAATGCAAAAAGCAAAGCAAAACATCACAACCTCGCTCCTTCACCCGCTGCCGCGAAGTCAACAGTTTTGCCCACTCCTTTTCCTGTTGACAGTGTCGGCTACTCGTCTTGCTCTAATGATATTCAACTGTCTGGTGCTTCTGATCGCCTGCCTGCTGCTTTGCCGATTGACTCAACCGAACAGCGTAATTTAGCCGCTCCTGCGCCGACACAGTCAACTGATCAACGTATCTTACGCGCATCTACGTCCGCTGCTGCTGCGGGCGCTGGCACTACTGCTAATGCTAACATCGCTATGCCTTTTTCGTATGCTAACGCCGCTCGCTTATCTATACCTGTTGGGCGTGATTATACTTCTGATTCTGCTGTTAATGATGACAACCACCCCAGTCGGAATTTTAAGACCATTGCTGGTTGCAATGCTAGTAGTGAGTTAGAAGTTGCACCACGAATAAAATGGCTACACCTGTCGTCGTTTATGAATTCGGTCACCGCTGATAACATTGTCGCATATGTTTCGAAGAATACGTCCATCGATGCTAGTTTGATATCCTGCCATATGCTTGTGAAGAAAGATACCGATGTTAAAACATTAAAACGTGTCAATTTCAAGATAGGAGTTCCATCTTTACACTACGCGTCTCTTCTCAACTCTGCGATTTGGCCAGCTGACGTAAATGTGCGTCCGTTTGAGTTTTTTCAGAAAGCAGTTGCGGCACAACCAACACCGTAACTGATTCCCTTCTGTGTGAACCTCTTTCTAAGTCTCTAAGGATATATTTTCATAATGTATCTGGCCTAAGAACTAAATCTAGAACAGTTTTTAATATGAGTGCTCACCTGGACTATGACGTATTCGTTCTTATTGAAACATGGTTGAATGCTGATTTTTGTGAAAATGAATTTTTCGACCCCAATCTATTTAATGTATACCGGAAAGATCGTGATTTTATTAAAATTGGATTGTCAAGGGGCGGTGGTGTTTTAATCGCTGTTCAGCGTCGGTTTCGCTCATCACTCGTGCATTTAGAAAATGTGGATTCACTTCTGGACCAACTTTGCGTTGTGGTACAAGGTCACACGAATATATATATCTGTGCGTCCTACATTCCACCGTACAGTGTTGATAGTCTATACAAAGCGCATGTTGACAACATAACGGCTCTCGTCTGCAAACATTCTGGTAGCAACTTTTGTGTTCTTGGAGACTTCAACTTGCCTAGTATAGAATGGTCATATGTAGATAGTAACTATGCCCTAATTCCAAAAAACATTAATATCTTTTCGGAATCCTACTTAGTTGATTGTTTTTTAAGTTTAGGTTTTATTCAAATCAACAGTTTCTTAAACAAGTTTTTTAGAATTCTTGATCTTGTATTCATAAGTGTTAACATGCATTTCACACTTCATGAATGTCTTGATCCTTTATCAAGTTCTTGTAATCATCACATACCGCTCATTATTGGTCTAGAATTTTACAGTTTTAAAAGTCTTCATGTTAGTAATCAAATTAGTAGTTTTTGCTTTAAACGTTGTAATTTTAATATTGTGGATAACGAAATTTCTCTATTAGATTGGGATTCCCTTTTTACTGGAATTAATATTTCTTCATGCTTTGATACATTTAAAACAAAGATGTATGAAATATTCTGCGAAAACGTACCACGTGTTAGCAAGAAGTGCTATAGGGTTCCTTGGTATACGAGAAAATTAAAAAGGCTAAAGAATTTGAGGAACAAGTTTTTAAGAAAATTTAAATTAACAAGTGCCCAAGCGTATAGGGGTAAATATTTGCGCTATTCCAAGAAGTTTAAACAGTTGAGTAAAATTCTCCAGCGAAATTATATTCGCAAATTTGAGTCTGATATAAAGTCTAATCCAAAAGCTTTCTGGCGTTACGTTAAGTCCAAAAAGTCCTGCTCTAATATTCCCTCTGAGGTATTTTACAACGGGAGTTATGCTTCCTCCACCCAGGAGGCAGCTGATCTTTTCACTGACTTTTTTAGTTCTAACTTTGATCCATCGTCGGAACTTCTGAGTGATAATTTTTGGAAAACCAATTCCACCATTAACTTTGGCTCCCTTTCGCTATCTATTGAGGATGTTTGGGATGGAATTCAGGGCCTTAAAAGCTCTTCGCTTGCGGATATTGATGGTTTCTCATCCTATCTCTTCAAGAATTGTCCTGCCCTTTCATATCCTTTTTTGCTAATTTTCAATAAATCGTTAGAATCGGGGGAGTTTATTGATGGGTGGAAAGTTACGTCCATCACACCTTTATTCAAGGCTGGTAATAAAAAAGATGTTGCTAATTATAGGCCTATTTCCAAACTTCCTACGACATCGAAGCTATTTGAATATATCATCAAACAAAAGTTGTATTTTGCCGTAAAGCGTCGCATATCTAATAACCAGCATGGTTTCATGGCTGGCAGGTCAACCATCACTAATCTTGCTGTATTCACAGAATTTTGTATGTCTGCTTTCAATGACAGATTCCAAGTCGATACAATCTATACCGACTTTTCCAAGGCTTTTGACAAAGTCAACCATTCAATTCTAATCTCCAAATTGCGCAGTTTTGGGTTTCATTCCATTTTTTTTAAAATGGATAAAGTCGTTCCTTTCATGTCGTAAATGTGTAGTTGTTGTTGATAATGTTTCTTCCCAACCTTTTGTTGCCTCTTCTGGTGTCCCTCAGGGCAGTATTCTGGGTCCATTACTCTTCATCATTTTTATTAATGATATATCTGATTGTTTTAAATTTTCTGAATTTATTTTATATGCAGACGATTTAAAAATTTTTAAAACAATTTCAAGTCGATCTGATTCAGCTAAGCTCCAGTCAGATCTCAATAACGTTGTGGCATGGTGTGATAAAAATCACCTTCAGCTAAATATTCGGAAGTGTTCTCACATAACGTTTTCTAAGTCTAGGCAGTTTTTGGCTACTTCATACTTAATTAAGGAATCACGTCTCACCACTTTGGATGAAGTTTCTGATCTGGGAGTAATTTTTGATTAAAATTTCCTATTTTTGAGTCATTTAAATTATATAATTTCTAAGTCATATTCTACACTTGCC
>NW_023469700.1:0-5260 GCF_013731165.1 Rhagoletis pomonella | reverse complement strand
GGCTCGACAACATCGCGCGAATCCAGACAGACCGCCATATGGATAGGCGGGTGAACCCGCCTACAATTCCGGGTCGAGGGCAACCTGGACCTCAGCGGCTTCCAAACGAGGCACTACATTAGGTACCTAGAACAAGGCAAAACTCCCGAGGTAGCCAGGAGACTGGCTTTCGCCAGATCGCACCAGCTGGAGTCGAGCAGACGTGGCAATGAGCGTGAGGGCAAAACGACCGCACCCTCAAATGAGCGGAAGAGCGGGCAGAACCAGCAGCAGAGTACAGAGGCATCCGGCAGTCAGACCGCATCCGCTGAAAAGCGGAAGAGCGGGCATTACAGCGAGAAAGCAGAATCCAATCCCGCTGGAAAGCGGAGCGTTGAGCCACCCCGTGATTCATGCAGAAGGCATGACAGGCGCGCCTATGAGGCCGCACCCGCTGAAAAGCGGAAGAGCGGGCATTACAGTTGGGATGAGAAGCACGAAGACCAGAGGAAAAGGGTGAGTGGTACCGGTGAGACCGCACCCGCTGCAAAGCAGAAGAGCGGGCACCGGGGGTAGGCACTGGGGCCCAACGTCTGCGCGGGGTGGCGAAGGGCAGACGCCCAGCTACTATGACGCACTAAGGGCCATCAGGGTGGCGGTGCTGCCCAGAAACTATCCCGCGGAGGCGCTGAGTCCAGATGAGTCGACTACCCTGCAGGACGCCATAATGGACAAGGTGTTCAAAAGGTGGAAGCATCCGCTGGCCTTCTGGGGAGTTTATTTCCGTCCAGGTATGCTCCTTGTGGACTGAAAGGATGAGAGCACGGCCAAATGGCTGGAAGAGGTTCCACCAAAACTGGGGAGCTGGAAGGGAGTTGTACGGGGCGACGAAATACTACCCATGCATAATATGACTATTTTCCTGCCTAGAAGTGCTGACATATCGGCAGATTATGTGATGGGGCTGCTAAGGCCGCAAAATGAAGGTCTTAACACACCAGCGTGGCCCGTCATCTCGAGCAGCATTGAGGATGCTGGCCTACGTCTAAAAGTGGGCATAGATGAAGACTCTTTGTTAGCGTCAGAAGGGCTGAGCTGTGTTACAATGAGGCCCTGGTGACAAAAGGCAGCGGAAGAAGAGAAGGTAGCTGGCGAGGAAAACACGCAGGTTGACGAAGACAGCGCCCCCCCCCCTCCCCCCGCCCGCGCCCCCCACCCCC
The DNA here is from genome assembly GCF_013731165.1 of Rhagoletis pomonella. Taxonomy (NCBI): domain Eukaryota; kingdom Metazoa; phylum Arthropoda; class Insecta; order Diptera; family Tephritidae; genus Rhagoletis; species Rhagoletis pomonella. The sequence continues at coordinate 4,061 of NW_023469700.1, read as the reverse complement.
CCCTCGCAACACCCCCCCCCCCCCCCCCCCCCCCCCCGTGTCAACAGCTACAGCGGCACCTCCAGCCCAATTTTCTAACCCGCTAGGCACCAACCAGCTAGTATCAGCGGCTCTTGCACAGGGGCAGGTCCTCCCAACGCAGGAGCTGATGGAGGGTCTAGACCTGAGAAGGCTTGAGCTCGACGGAAAAAGCGAGAGCGACCTAAGGCTTTCGGACCTCGACGAGCGATGGTGAGGTAGCCACCGCCTTGAGAGTTGCCCAGATCAACCTGCACCATGCAATTGCAGCCTCGTCCGGTATTGCTAGCAGGTTTTCTAGGGACGATCTGGGCATTATACTCATTAAGTAGCCGTGGACTTACAGAGGCCAGGTAAGGGGTCTCAAAGGAGAAAATAACAAGGTAATATGGGACCTCGCCGCAGAGAGGCCCAGCGCATGCGTAGTGCTTAGAAACGATATTGATTATTTCAGCATTACAGAGTTTTTAACGCAAGATTTGGTAGCAGTGCAGGTGACACTTCGGGTGGATGGAAGGCCCTTTGAATTAATCTTCGCTGCTGCATATTTCCCTGGGGACAACAACACCATACCCCGGCAGAGGTACAACAACTGGTGGCGCATTGCCGGAAGACCCGGCTCCCTCTTATCCACGGATCTGACGCAAATGCGCACCACGTAGATGGGGGGAGCACCGACACCAAAAAAAGGGGTGAGTCTCTAACAAGGACTACCTACTAAGCGAAGGACTAACCTACTAAGCGAAGATTTGTGTATAAAAAATGTTGGACACTGTCCAACGTTTGTCACCAGAGTAAGACAGGAGGTCCTTGACCTCACTCTAAGCAACAGTTTGGGTAATGATCTGATAACGCTATGGAGTGCCCACGGAGCCTTCGTTCTCTGATCATAGAATTATCCAATTCCTGCTCGGAGCAGAGGCCACGGTAAGTAGCCCGGTGAGGAACCCCAGGAATGCAGACTGGGAAAAATATAGGAAACTATTAGACTTGAACCTTCCCGGTATAGAGAGGCAACATAGAAGTGATGGCTGTATGTTGCTAGAACATAGGGTTGACAGGTTTACGGACATACTGACCGACGCCTTTAACTTTAGCTGCCCAGATACCAAGCCGAAGGGGAAGGCCAAAACTGCGTGGTGGTCTCGGGAGCTCTCAGCTCTCCGGAGGAAGGTTTTTTACAAGGCCGAACGCACGGGATGCTAGCAGGAATTCTCAGCTAAACTAACGAGCTACAGCAAGGAGATCAGGAAGGCTAAAAGAGAAAGTTTCAGAACCTTCTGTGAAGGCATCTCGAACACTACGGCGGCCGCGAAGTTACACAAGGCTCTTTCCAGTGGAACGGTTGAATCGGAATTAGCAATAAAGCGTCCGGATGGAAACTTTACCAACAGCAAAGACGAGAGGGCAGCCACTCTGCTTGTAGCTGTGGCCCGGAGGCCACTACCTTAGAACAGGAGCCGGAGGTCCGGCGAACTAGACCGCGACCATGTGACTGGAGACTGGTAAGCAGTATTTTCAACCAGGATTTAGTCAGGTGGGCGCTGGGTTCCAGTTATGGCGCAGCAGGGGGGGAGAGAACTTAATACTACACTTAACGGATATAATGAGAAGCAGGCTTGCGGAAACTTATGTCCCACAGGTGTGGCAGAGGGCGCGAGTAATCTTTATCCCGGTGGCAAAAGGGACTACTCGCTAGCAAAGTCTTTCAGACCTATAAGCCTTACCTCCTTTGTGCTAAAAGCAATGGACAAGATAGTGGACAATTAAATAAGATCTAGTATTCTGAAGGTAAAACCCCTACATGCTTGTCAGCATGCACACAGACCTGAAAGGTCCACGGACACAGCCCTGTATCAACTGACAAACGAAATTCAGGGGGCCTTTGAATACGGAGAAACAGTGCTATGCAGTTTCCTCTATATAGAAGGAGCGTTCGACGTCTCACACTGAAGTGCGCAGGGCACTAGAGACAATGATATCCGCTGCCAAGGCTATGCGGATGACATAGTGATCATTACCGAGAGCACCCTATGCGACATTATTCAAAGGGGCTTAAGATTAACAAAAGGATGGGGTGCTAAGTTAGGCCTTAACCGGCCAAAACCGCCATCATCCCATTTACCAGAAAAAGGGCCCTGCTGGGCATGAGGGACATAACCCTGGAGGGGGTCGTGGTCGGCGTCGAAGTGAAGTATCTGGGAATAATCCTAGACACCAAACTTCTATGGAAGAAGAATGTGGACGCGATCACCTCCAGGACTACGAAAGCGTTAATGGTGTGTAAGCGTCTAGCAGGAAAATCCTGGGGTTGTAGCCCCACGATCCTAAGATGGCTTTACATCATGATAGTACAGCCAATGATTACCTAAGGGGCGGTGGCTTGGGTCTCAAGAACCACTCTGGCCACGGTGAGGCAATCACTCACCAAGCTACAACGACTGGCTTGTGTGTGCATAACTTGAGCAATGCGCACATGTCCGATGACGGCGCTGGAAGTAGTCCTCGAACTCGAGCCTCTTCCCATAACCATAGAGCAGGTAGCCAAAAGAACTCTCCTTAGCTTTGCTAGACAGGGATGTGGAAAACGTAAGGTCATATCCTCTAGGAATATGGAGAAGCTAGGGGCCTACATCCCGCTTGCTCTGTTCCCTAGAGATGACATAGGAAAAACTATAGTAATCGAGAAGAGATTTAAGATAGAGTTATGCAGCAAAACAACCTGGAGCGTCCCCGCATTCGAGGGACTACTCCAGGATTGCACACTACACTGATGCACAGATGGCTCGAAGACCCCAGACGGAGTAGGGGCAGGAGGCCTTGGGCCCAGAACAAGAATCTCTGTTCCTATGGGTATAGAAATGAGAAAAATATAATTTTGAGTGATAGTCAGGCGGCACTCAAGGCACTCCTGTCCTATGAATTCAGATCCTCACTGGTCGTTGAGTGCACTGAGAAGCTAAACTCCCTTGAAAGGCATAATAACACCAGGTTGGCGTGGGTACCCGGCCATAGGGGAGTTGAGGGTAAAAAGGTTGCAGACTGCCTCGCTAGAGAGGCGGCAGCCATCACTCCAGTTGGCTCAGAGCCCTTCCTGGGAGTAGGTCCGAATACCATAAAGGAGGAGCTTAGGAGAAAGAGGCTCACACTAAGGAATTTTAACTGGCGTAGTTCAGCAGGAATGTGTTAGGCAAAGAGTTTACTGGGAGGGTTTGACAAGAAAAGATTTTCAGGGCTTAATAAACCTCCCAAAAGAGAAGCTTAGAATTTTAACAGGTTTCCTTACAGGATACTGCAGACTTAGGGGTCGCCTACATAAGCTGGGAATATGGTCGAATGATCTTTGTAGGTTCTGTGACCTGACCAGTGAGACGCCGCTTCACATTCTCACCGAATGTGAGGCAGTCTGCAGAAGACGTAAGAGGTGTTTAGGCTCGTTGTGGCCACAGCTCGAGCACATCCACTCCCTACCCCCGAAGGCACTATTGAACTTTCTGAGGGAGCTGGGCTTAGATGAAGTAAGTGAAGAGAAGAGGGCACAATAGATCACCAGATCGCAGTGCACACCTCATATTAAATATCTATCTATCTTTTACGGGCATTTTTGGACCACCCTAATGTACACCCTGCAAACCAAAGTTCCCAAAATCTTAACGAAATCTTTAGGAGTATTTCATATCTTTAACGATTTTTTTACGAATCTTCAAAAAAATTATATGAAGTGGTTGACACGAACTCGTAAAGAAATTTCTGTACCAAAAATTAAAGGAAATTTTCAAAACATTCTGCAAGAAATTCTTCAAATTCTAGTAGAATTATTTTTATTGTTTTACCGATTTTCTTCCGAATTTCGTAAAAGAATCGAAGTGTGCACAGTTTATTTCATTTTAGAAAATTTGGAATTCTTTAAAATTTCTCTACAACTCAGAATACTCTGAAAAATTTGTTTGTATGTACTAGAGCTGATGATTTCACCCGGGTAATGAGCTACCCGGGTAGCAGGTGAAGCCCTACCCAGGTGTTGTACTACCCGGGTGGCCCGG
>NW_023469699.1:0-5260 GCF_013731165.1 Rhagoletis pomonella | reverse complement strand
CTCTTAGCCGGCTGATGGCGAACGTGGGCGGCCCGAAGCCATGCCGCTGGAAGCTTCTGATAACAGCGGTCCAATCGGTGCTCCTTTACGGGGCAGAAATATGGGCTGACGCATTGAAAGTCAAAAAATACCGGATTCAAATGTCTTCGGTACAGGGCAGAGGGGCACTACGCATTGCTTCTGCATACCGTACAGTGTCCGCGGACGCGGTTCTAGTTATTTCTGGCGTCATGCCAATTGAGCTACTTGCTTACGAGCGAAAAGAGATTTACAATCTCAGTGCCGAGATAGGTCGAGCAGCTGCCGCGGCAAGGGCGCGAGCAACTGATCCAGCAGTGGCAACAAAGCTGGAACGCGAGCACAAAAGGTCGATGGACACACTCCCTGATAGCCGACCTTCAAACATGGCTGAACAGACCACATGGGGAAGTCGATTTCTACCTGTCGCAATTCCTCACCGGTCATGGTTACTTCCGATAATATCTTCATAGAATGGGAAGGGTGGACTCAGCGTTCTGTCACTACTGTGGAAACGTCGAAGATAACGTGTACCACACATTCTTATTCTTCACCTGCGAACACTTCTTGATTTCGCGCAGAATGTTGGAAGAAAGACACGGAGACATTACTCCGGACAACATAGTTGGGATAATGATTTCCAGCGCAGAAAAGCGGGAAGCAGTTGCGAGATACGTGAAATTCGTACTCCGCTGCAAACGAGAGGACGGTGCCTACTGAGGACACCCGAATGAAACGCCCCTACAAAAGAGCAGCCCCAAGGCTCTAACAGCGCGCTCCTGCATCTGAAGAAATGCAGAATTGCGGTGCCAGATGCGGGATTCTTGCGCGGGCGGTGGGAGTTTGGGTTTTAGTGGGTAGCCCAACACGCTTCGGTGGGAGTCCCACACTCGGGGAAGGTAGTATAGAGACTAGCGCCCCCGGCCAGTGCATAAAGCATTTCCCTCTCCTACGAAAAAAAAAAATAATAATAATAATAATAATAATAATAATGGTAAGGGCTAAGCTCAGGACCTTACCGGGGTCACACAGGGCGGATCGTGAACGGCCTACACCGATAGGTTAGCTGCGAATAACCAATAAGCAGTCCCAGACCAAGAGCGGCAGGAGACGAGGGCCTGATTTAAAAGATCAGAAATGCTTGATGAATCTCCTGTGTCCGGGCGAACAGATGCCGCCCCCCAAAAAGCATCCCAGGATTGAGACCAGTTAGATCCTGTTCATGGCATACTGGAGCATGTGTACGATTAGTCTGATATTGGGCTGGCGAGAGCAGTATTCCGCCACTTTAGTATGAGAGGGTGACACCTCACAGAAATGGCTGGTGGGCTAACGCTGCGATCGCCTCCGTCTCGTTAAAACCCTGGCAGGTCTTCAAGTATGTTCAATACACGTCGCCATTTAGTTGGCCGCACAGGTCCAGTTACTGGTTTTGCGCTGTCTTGGCCCTGAACACAATATCCCATAAGGACTTGTGTCAACCCTCGCGATGGCCTGCTCCTTTGAGAGAAGGGAACTTCGGAACACTTAAAAGCGACTGTGCTACGTGTGGAGATAGCGGCTTGAAGCGGAGACCCAATTGATTGAAAATGATTAAAACAAAACCAATAAATGAAACCAACGTCGATGTTACGGAGGAAGAATGCAGCGCATTCAGGAAGAGCAGTAGAGTCGTGCGCTCCCCGCCACAAACTCCTCTGCAGGCAAATTCCAGCACCACGAGCACGGAGAAAGCCGCCGGCGTGGCGCAGAAGGCTACACCTTGCCAAACGGCAACTCCCGGCAGCCGGGATAGTCGTCTTCAAACGCCGGCTGCTGCAAACAGCGACAAGCATGTCACCGCAAGCTTGGAAACTTGCGAAGGCAATGAAGATGAGCAGTTGGCCCAGATTCGGCTCGTCTTGAAGAAGATGCAGAGCGCTGTCTCTAAGCAAAAGAATGTGTCCATGGACATAAAAACAGGTATGGCCCAAATCGAGGAGAGATTAAATATATTAAGCTACCTCCGAGAGCAGCGCCGGAAGGGGTCCACCCTTTCCGAGCTGCGGAAGGCTGGCCCTGGCTCGCAAAAGAGAGGTCGAACTCGATCCGACTCCCCTACAGGCGAGCCGGAAAAGAAAAAAAAATACTACTGCTAATAATAATAATAGTAGTAAAAACATTATTATTAATAATCCTAATAATAATGGCAATAATAACAACAATGCACAGAAAACCGTACCAGACAATCAATGGAAAACGGTTGGAAAAAGCAGAAAGCCCAAGCCAGGGCCAGCGCCAGGTGAACCCTTGGTCAATAAGGGCGAGGCGACCAGCCGCAAAAAAAAGAAGAGGGTGAGAAAAAAGAAGAGTCTCGCCAAATTAATCATTAAGCCAGCTGAAGGCAAAATCTATGCAGAGGTGCTGGGCACGATACGTGGTAAGCTCCAACCCGAGAAGACGGAGACCGTAATTCGATCTGTTCGGAAAACCCGCGAAGGCGGCGTGCTCATCGAAATGGAGCGCTGTGGCGACCACTCAGCATTTAAGGAAAATGTGTGCACTGCCATTGGCCAGCTTGGAGACGCCCGTATTCTCACTAGACGTTTACGTCTAGAAGTTCTGGGCATGGACTGCCTAACCACGGCCCCAGAAGTGGAGAACGCTATACGCGGGGAGTTAGGAGACAAGATGAATGGCCAACTTCGCGTCTCTCTCCTCGCTGTAAACTCGCGAGAACAAAGAATGGCTGTGGTGGAAATCGACGAACTGCCAGGCCGGACTCTTAGTGAAAAGGAGAAGCTGCGAGTAGGTTGGATTATCTGCCACGTCCGAGAGCGCGCGGATGTCCAAAGGTGTTTCCGCTGTCTGGGGTATGGCCACAAAAAGGCGGCATGCAAAGTCCCAGACAGAAGCAGTTCATGCTGGAAATGTGGTCAGCAGGGCCACATAGCCTCGGCGTGTAAAGAAAGCCCAAGCTGCTACCTGTGCTCGGCAGGAGATGGACAGAAAAATGCCCATCACCTGCCCGGGTCGGGAGCGTGCAAGGCCTTCAGGGATGCCCTTGCTGAGGCTAAGACAAAGCTTGGGAGAATATGATTAAATTTATACAAGGCAATATGAACAGGAGTAGGGTAGCTGATGACCTGCTGGACCAATTGGTTCTTGAACAAAGAGCAGACGCTGTCATCATCAGTGAACCCTATAGAACAAAGGAAACCTGGCATGTTGACCAATCAGGCTCGGCCGCGATATGGATTGCTAACCCCAACCCTCGCGCAGAGAGCAGCGGGGTCGGACGCTGCTACGTCTGGGTTAAAATGGCGCAAATCACTCTGGTGAGCTGCTACCTGTCCCCAAACGAGACAGCCCCTGTCTTCAGGGGAAAGCTCGAAGACCTTGAAGACGAATTGCGCGATATAACCGGCCACATAATTGTTGCTGGAGATTTCAACGCAAGAGGCGTGGAATGGGGTATGCCCCAAACAAACACTAGGGGAAGACTGGTCCTTGAAATGGCAGCCCGCATTGGCCTGACCATCCTCAACACCGGAACGACCCCTACATATCGAAGGCCGGGTTTTGGATACTCTATCCCTGACATAACCCTGGTCTCAGAAAGCCTTCTTCGAAGGGCTGACGGATGGAGAGTGATGGAAGACCTGAGTGGTAGCGACCACAACTACATCACCTTCCAAGTCACTGACATCACGCGAGGGCAAACACGTAGTATCCCTCGCAGGAAACCAGGATGGAACCCGTCTAGGGTCGATGTTCGCAAGTTCGATACGTCACTCCTAGCAGATTCCCAAGGCATTTCACCCACAACGGGAGAGATCCACAACAGGGAGTCTTGTACTAAGCTGGTCAAAGAAACTATGCGCTGCATTCACCGGGCATGCAAAGCCTCAATGCCACAGAGGAGAGCATGGTCAGGTAAAAAGCAGGTATACTGGTGGAATGACCAAATTGCTGAGCTGCGAAGGGCCTGCCATAGAATGCGGAGACTCGCAAAGCGCGCTCGTGGTAGACCCGAGGCGCTGACCAGAGCAGCAGCCTACAAAAGCGCTAAGAAAGCACTTGGAGCCGAGATACAGAAGAGTAAACGGAACTGCTGGAAAGCGCTATGTGACGAAGTGGATCGCGATCCCTGGGGCCAGGGATACAAAATAGTGATGAAAAAGTTCCATACATCATCACAGGCGATGGATGAGGCCCGAGTTAAGAATATAGTGGATGCGCTATTTCCCACACACCCACTAAGAGCCGACACAGTGTTCGTCAAGGAGCAAGCCGAGGCACCACTGTTTTCGACAGACGAGCTGAAGCTAGCCCTGCGAAGCATGAAAGCCGGCAAGGCTCCAGGCCCAGATGGCATACCAGCGGAGGCAATCAGGTTAGCAGCGGAAACGAGCCCTGATCTTCTGCTTAACATGTACAACAGCTGCCTTAGGGCCCGGGTTTTCCCAAGCCAATGGAAGAAGGCGAGACTGATGCTTATACCCAAGGGCAAAGGGGACCCAAACTCTCCTTCATCCTTCCGGCCACTCTGCATGCTAGACACAGCAGGCAAAATGATGGAGAGTCTGCTCAAAATACGCTTGACGTCAGCCATAGAAAGCGAGGGAGGCCTTTCGCCCCGACAACATGGCTTCAGGAAGGGACACTCAACTATAGGAGCAATTGGCGAAGTAGTCGAGGCGGTACATAAGGCCGAAGAAGCCTGCCACCAGGCGCGGACAATAGTGCTGCTAGTAACACTGGACGTCAAGAACGCCTTCAACTCGGCAAGATGGGACGATATGCTGGAGGCCTTGGAACGGTTATTCAAGGTTCCATCATACTTGCTAGACATGATCCGGAATACCACCGTTGGCTTTTGTACGACACAACACAAAGTCAGAGAAAGAGACGTATAACCGGCGGAGCAGCACAGGGGTCTGTACTTGGCCCGGACCTCTGGAACGCCACGTATGATAGTCTGTTGCGCACGGAAATGCCGGAGAGCGCCTTCCTTGTCGCCTTCGCGGACGACGTGGCAGCCGTCATAACAGCAAGAAATGTCCAGCTAGCACAGCTCAAGCTAAACCAGGTCATGCGCAACGTCAGTGGATGGATGAGCGATCACGGTCTGCAATTGGCTACAGCCAAAACGGAGATCGTGCTCCTCACCAGGAAACGGATCCCAACAATTATAAATATAATGGTCGGACCTCAACTCGTGACGACTTCTAGGTCTACAAAATACCTAGGGGTGAAGCTT